>NC_142357.1:43892185-44042185 GCF_059441175.1 Urocampus carinirostris | reverse complement strand
ATCGGATGGAGAAATATTTGCATGGGATTAAGATTCATAGACATGCTCTGTGGAGAGATAAGGTCCACCTCGGCGGAGCTAAACCGTTATCTCCTGAAGGACATCTGCTCCTGTTGTTGACTGAGCCGCTTTCCTCCATGTTGGAGGGGGCAGGCGACACATTCCAGGGGGTAATCTCATCGTCAGGATAGATTTGCCTTCCTCTTCGATGGCTTCGCTAATCGGAAAAAAGAACCATCCGAAGGCTTCCCGGAGAGATTTCTGTAAATACAGTGCTGTTTGAAATAATAGCGGTGTCTCTCAGCTTTTAGGATTTTTCTCTCTCTCTATCCCTCTAAACATCTAGACATCTATCTCTCTAAACATCTAGACATCCATCTCTCAAGACATCTATCCCTCTATCTCTCTAAACATCTAGTTGCAAAAATGTGCACACCCCTCAAACTATGGTATAGCTGTCTGCACAAGGAACCAATCGTCAATATAATATATGTTCATTCTTTTTCTCTCTTTCTTTCGCTTTCTTTCTTTCTTTCTGTTTCTTTCTTTCTCTTTTTTCTTTCTTTTTCTCTCTTTCTTTCTTTCTTTTTCTCTCTTTCTTTCTTACTTTTTCTCTCTCTCTTTCTCTCTCTCTTTCTTTCTCTTTCTCTCTCTCTTTCTTTCTTTCTTTCTTTTTCTCTCTTTCTTTCTTACTTTTTCTCTCTCTCTCTCTTTCTTTCTCTTTCTCTCTCTTTCTTTCTCTTACTCTCTCTCTTTCTTTCTCTTTCTCTCTCTCTTTCTTTCTGTCTCTCTCTCTTTCTTTCTTTCTTTCTTTCTTTCTTTCTTTCTCTTTCTTTCTTTTTCTCTCTTTCTTTCTTTCTTTCTTTCTCTCTCTCTTTCTTTCTCTTTCTCTCTCTCTTTCTTTCTTTCTCTCTCTTTCTCTTTCTTCTTTGCCTCTCTTTTTCTCTTCCTCTCTTTCGTTCTTTTTCTCATCTTTCTTTTTCTCTCTCTCTTTCTTTCTCTTTCTCTCTCTCTTTCTTTCTCTCTCTCTCTTTCTTTCTCTTTCTTTGCCTCTCTTTTTCTCTTTCTTTCTCTCTTTCGTTCTTTTTCTCCTCTTTCTTTTTCTCTCTCTCTTTCTTTCTCTTTCTCTTTCTTTCTTTCTCTCTCTTTCTTTCTTTGCCTCTCTTTTTCTCTTTCTTTCTCTCTTTCGTTCTTTTTCTCCTCTTTCTCTTTCTCTCTCTCTTTCTTTCTCTTTCTCTCTCTCTTTCTTTCTTTCTCTCTCGTTCTTTGCATCTCTTTTTCTCTTTCTTTCTTTTTCTCTCTCTCTTTCTTTTTCTTTCTCTCTCTCTTTCTCTCTTTTTCTCTCTCACTCTCTCACTCTCACAACTATAATTAACGCTAAAATACAACTACAGTACAGTAATACCACAAATACCGAATATCAAATTCATTGCGGCCCTCGACTTGCTGAATAATGAATCCCCACAAATAAAAGGTGACTTCCTTTCGGCGAGTGATAAGATAAAACCGGGGGCCCGGGGGTGCGTTGGTTTTATATCACATCATCCTTAATAGGGGGCGCTGTCCTTGGAAAGGTTGTCGGGCGGGGGGGGGGGCAATAAAAGGAAGATCAATCTTTAGCGAAAAAGCTTCCGCGTCAAAAAGTTGCCGGGGGAAGCCGAGATAACGCCGCCTTTTGTGGCCCTCGTTAAAAAAAGCCGTATAAAAGCCTTAATGCCGTACGGGCGGAGGGAAAAATGCCGAGCCAGACTTTTAAGGGCGGGGAGAATAATGTTAAAACAATGACAAGAGGGGGAGGAATAAGTAACTGAAGCCTCCGCTGAGGGAGCCTGAAAAAGCAATTGAAACTGATAATCATTATAAAAACAAGTCCTCTATCAGTTCCTTTGTTTTAATGAGGGAAGTATGCAAACAACCCTCAAGGGGGAGGAATAATTAACTGAACACGATGCCGAAGGAGACTCAAAGAGCAACTGGAAGCAGTTTTCGCTAAACGATTGAAGTCAGATTGTATATACAGGTCCATAGTTAATTGAGGATGACACGCAAACAATGCTAGAAAGGGGAGGAAAAAGTAACGAAACCCTCTGCCAAAGGAGACTCAAAGACCAAATGAAAATGATTTTCAGCAAAAACAAAATTAACTCAGTTCGTTTATAGGTTTTCTTCTTTCGATGAGGATAGCATGCCAACGAGAAGGGGAGGAACAAGTAACAGAACAATATGCCTTTGAATATTCAAAGAGCAATTGAAAGCAATTTTCACCAAACATTTATAGGTTTCCATATTTTTATGAAAATAGCATGCAAGCAAAGCGAAAGGAGAGGAATAAGTAACTGAAACCTCTGCTGAGGGGAGCCTCAAAAAGCAATAAAGTAACTGAAGCCTCTGCTGAAAATTGCTTTTATTCATTATTTGAGTCTGCTTTGGCAAACAATTTCAGGTACTTTGTAGGTTTGCATTCTTGAATGTGAATATCATGTAAAGGGGGAGGAATAACTCACTGAACCCTGTACTCAAAATGATTAATCTGTATAAAGGTGGGGGAAAATTACCCCCAAATATTTTTTTTCAACTCCTATGAGAGAAATAGATTTTCAAATAAGAAAAGAAATGGATATACAATCGTCAGTCAAAGACATTGTCGTTTACTTATTCCCCCCCTTTTTGCCACTGTTTGCATGCTACCCTCATTCAAACACGGAAACTTCTAAATGTTTGGTAAAGATTGCTGCCAAATGCTCTTCGAGTCTCCTCAGGCAGATGGTTCAGTTACTTATTCCTCCCTTTTCAGTCATTGTTTGCAAGCTATCCTCCATCAAATTTGAAAACCTATAAACGACTCTACTTAAATCGTTTGCTTTCAATTGATATTGATTAGTTTCTGAGTCTCCTTAGGCAGATGGTTCAGTTACTTATTCCTCCTCCTTCTGTCATCGTTTGCAAAATATCCCGATTAAAACATGGAAACACACAAACTTCCTCCAGTCCTTTCTGAAAATTGGTTTTAACTGCTCCTTAGGTTTTTTAATCAGAGTGTTCCGTTACTTTTTCCTCCCCCTTGTGCCATTATTATCAAGTCATTTCAAGTTTGTAAATCTAGAAACAATGTGATTCAATCGTTTTGGTGAAAAATGCTTCTGATTGCTCTTTGAGTCTTCTTAGGCAGAGAGTATTCATTTGCTTATTCCTCCCTTTTCGGTCATTGTTTGCGAGCTATCCTCCAGCAAATTTGAAAAACCTATAAACGACTCTACTTATATCGTTTCCTTGTTTGTTTTTAATTGATATCAATTGCTTTCTAATTCTCCTTAGGTAGAGGATTAATTTGCTTATTCCTCCCTTTACGGTCATTGTTTGCAAGCTATCCTCCATCAAATTTGAAAACCTATAAACGACTCTACTTAAATCGTTTCCTTGTTTGTTTTCAATTGATATCAATTGATTCTCCTTAGGTAGAAGTTTCATTTACTTATTCCTCCCCTCCTCTTTAAAATACGGAAAATAATAAATGTTTGTTTGTTTTTTGTTAAGGCAAGCACTGTTTTTTCACTGAGCTCCGTTGCCTGTGCCGTCGTAGAAATAGAGTGCCCCGTGGTCTTAAAAAATGCGTTTTTTGTGCAAACCAGGAGAACTTCCTGGAGGTGATCCAGAACCAGGAGTTCCTGCTTCTCCCCACGGCCGAGATCGTCAAGCTCCTGTCCAGCGACGACATCAACGTTCCGGACGAGGAAACCATTTTTCAGGCTTTGATGATGTGGCTCCGATACGACGTGCAGCCCCGACAGAGAGATCTCGGAGCGTTGCTCGCATACGTTCGACTCCCGCTACTGCCCCCGCAGGTCGGGGGGACAACTACACGCTACTATTGCGTGTACCGAAACAAATGATAATTTTGCTTCTTTTTTTAAGGATATTTTTCCCTATTTTTTTTTTCATTTTTAATCTTTTTTTCCTTATATTACTGTATTAACTATTTTTCTTCTTGTCACTGAATTAATAATAGACATTTCTAGCGAATTGATAGTATAAAATAGTTAACAAATAGAGTCCCTTTAAATTTTAGAGAGTTTTTCGTGATTTCTTTTCTTATAAGTGTTCCAGAAAGTACTTAAAAAGCACTACAAATAGTAAAACATGTGGATAAAGTTCTGAAAAGTGGAGTAAATTGCTGAAAAGTAGCAAACAAAAACTGAAAAAGAGTGAAAAGTGTGGAAAAAATACTGAAAATTTTGAAAAAAGTATTAACAAATAATGTCCCTTGAATTTTAGAGAATGTTTTTCGCCAGAAAGTACTAAAAAGTACTAAAAAGAGTAGAACATGTGGATAAAATTCTGAAAAGTAGAGTAAATATATAAGTAATAAAGTAGCAAACAAATACTGAAAAGTACTGAAAAAGAGGGAAAAGTGTGGAAAAAATACTGAAAATTATGAAAAAAGTACTGAAAAAGTATTAACAAATAGAGTCCCTTGAATTTTAGAGAATGTTTTTCTCGTTTTCTCGTCTTCTAAGTGTCCCAGTACGTACTCAAAATCACTACAAATAGTAAACATGTGGATAAAGTTCTGAAAACTAGAGTAAATATCTGAAAAGTAGCATGAAAAATACTGAAAAGTACTGAAAAAAAGTGAAAAAGTCTGGAAAAAAATACTGAAAATTGTGAAAAAAGTACTGAAAAAGTATTAACAAATAGAGTCCCTTGAATTTTAGAGAGAGTCTTTCTTGTTTTCTTGTCTTAAAACTGTCCCAGAAAGTACTCTAAAGCACTATAAATAGTAAAACATGTGGATAAAGTTCTGAGTAAATATCTGAAAAGTAGCAAATAAATACTGAAAAGTACTGAAAAACAGTGAAAAGTGTGAAAAAACTACTGAAAATTACATAGAGTACTAAAAGTACGTAAAAAAACGTATTGAAATGTACAAAAATATAATAAAAAATGGCGAAACATATAGAAAAAGCCCTGAAAAGTACTGACAACTACTAAAAAGTACTGAAAAGTTTGGAAAAAGTACTAGAAGGTAGTGAAACTATGAAAAAGATAATGAAAAGTAATCAAAGATATTGAACAGTACATACAAATGAATGAAAAATATGCAAAAAGTATGGAAAAGTAATGAAAATGATTAAATGCGCTGCTCGCATACGTTCGACTGCCGCTACTGCCCCCGCAGGTCGGGGGGACAACTACACGCTACTATTGGGTGTACCAAAACAAATGATAATTTTGCTTCTTTTTTTAAGGATATTTTCCCTATTTTTACTTAATCTTTAATCTTTCTTTTCTTATATTACCGTATTCACTTTTTTCTTCTTGTCACTGAATTAAAATATTTTCCCTATTTTTACTTAATTTTTAATCTTTCTTTTCTTATATTACCGTATTCACTTTTTTCTTCTTGTCACTGAATTAAAAATAGAAATTTCTAGCGAATTGATACTATAAAATAGTTAACAAATAGAGTCCCTTTAAATTTTAGAGAGTTTTTCGTGATTTCTTTTCTCATAAGTGTTCCAGAAAGTACTTAAAAAGCACTACAAATAGTAAAACATGTGGATAAAGTTCTGAAAAGTGGAGTAAATTACTGAAAAGTAGCAAACAAAAACTGAAAAAGAGTGAAAAGTTTGGAAAAAATACTGAAAATTTTGAAAAAAGAATTAACAAATAGAGTCCCTTGAATTTTAGAGAATGTTTTTCTTGTTTTCTCGTCTTATAAGTGTCCCAGAAAGTACTAAAAAGTACTAAAAAGAGTAGAACATGTGGATAAAATTCTGAAAAGTAGAGTAAATATATAAGTAATAAAGTAGCAAACAAATACTGAAAAGTACTGAAAAAGAGTGAAAAGTGTGGAAAAAATACTAAAAATTTTGAAAAAAGTACTGAAAAAGTATTAACAAATAGAGTCCCTTAAATTTTAGAGTTTTTCTTGTTGTCTCGTCTTCTAAGTGTCCCAGAAAGTTATTGAAAAGCACTAGAAATAGTTAAACATGTGGATAAAGTTCTGAAAACTAGAGTAAATATCTGAAAAGTAGCATAAAAAATACTGAAAAGTACTGAAAAAGATTGAAAAGTGTGAAAAAACTACTGAAAATTACATAGAGTACTAAAAAGTACATTAAAAAAAACAAGTATTGAAATGTAATGAAAAATGGCGAAACGTATGGAAAAAGCCGGGAAAAGTACTGACAACTACTAAAAAATACTGAAAAGTTTGGAAAAGTACTAGAACGTAGTGAAACTAACAAAAACTATGAAAAAGATCATGAAAAGTAATCAAAGATATTGAACAGTACATAGAAAAGTAGTGAAAAATGATTAAATGCGCTGCTCGCATACGTTCGACTGCCGCTACTGCCCCCGCTGGTCGGGGGGACAACTACACGCTACTATTGCGTGTTTTGCTTCTTTTTTTAAGGATATTTTCCCTATTTTTACTTAATTTTTAATCTTTCTTTTCTTATATTACCGTATTCATTTTTTTCTTCTTGTCATTGAATTAAAAATAGAAATTTCTAGCGAATTGATACTATAAAATAGTTAACAAATAGAGTCCCTTAGATTTTAGAGAGTTTTTCTTGCTTTCCCGTCTTATAAGTGTCCCAGAAAGTACACAAAAGCACTATAAATAGTAAAACATGTGGATAAAGTTCTGAAAACTAGAGTAAATATCTGAAAAGTAGCATGAAAAATACTGAAAAGCACTGAAAAAGAGTGAAAAGTCTGGAAAAAATACTGAAAATTATGAAAAAAGTACTGAAAAAGTATTAACAGAGTCCCTTGAATTTTAGAGAGAGTCTTTCTTGTTTTCTTGTCTTAAAACTGTCCCAGAAAGTACTTTTAAGTACTAAAAATAGTAAAACATGTGGATAAAGTTCTGAAAAGTAGAGTAAATATCTGAATAGTAGCAAATACTGAAAAGTACTGAAAAAGTGTGGGAAAAAATACTGAAAATTATGAAAAAAGTACTGAAAAAGTATTAACAAATAGAGTCCCTTGAATTTTAGAGAATGCTTTTCTTGTTTTCTCGTCTCATAAGTGTCCCAGAAAGTACTCAAAAGCACTACAAATAGTAAAACATGTGGATAAAGTTCTGAAAAGTAGAGCAAATTACTGAAAAGTAGGAAAAAAATACCGACAATTACTAAAGTACTAAGAGTACTAAAAAGTACGTTAAAAAAAACAAGTATTGAAAAGTACCGAAATGTAATGAAAAATGGCGAAACGTATAAAAAAAGGCCTGAAAAGTACCGACAACTACTAAAAAGTACTGAAAAATATGGAAAAGTACTAGAACGTAGTGAAACTAACAAAAACTATGAAAAAGATCATGAAAAGTAATCAAAACTATTGAACAGTACGTACAAATGAATGAAAAATATGCAAAAAGTACGGAAAAGGGAATAAAAATTATTGAAAAGTATGCAAGAGGTCCTGAAAAGTATTCAAAATTACAGAGAATTAATAAAAAATGGTGATGTACGAAAAAGGACTGGAAAAGTGTGAAAAAAGTAGTCAAAAGAGTGAAAAGTAGCAAAAACTTGTCAAAGGGTGTAAAAGATAATGAAACGTGGTGAAAGATGGTGACAAGTATTAAAAACGTCTTGAAAAGTACTAAAAACAGTGAAACATATTTAAAAAACTCCAGAAAAAAATACTGAAAATTAGGAAAAAAGTACTGAAAAAGTATTAACATAGAGTCCCTTGAATTTTAGAGAATATTTTACTTGTTTTCTCGTCTTCTAAGTGTCCCAGAAAGTATTCAAAAGCACTACAAATAGTAAAACATGTGGATAAAGTTCTGAAAAGTAGAGCAAATTACTGAAAAGTAGCAAAAAAATACCGAAAATTACTAAAGTACTAAGAGTACTAAAAAGTACGTTAAAAAAAACAAGTACTGAAAAGTACCGATATGTAATGAAAAATGGCGAAACGTATAGAAAAAGGCCTTAAAAGTACTGACAACTACTAAAAAGTACTGAAAAATATGGAAAAGTACTAGAACGTAGTGAAACTAACAAAAACTATGAAAAGTAATCAAAAATATTGAACAGTACGTACAAATGAATGAAAAATATGCAAAAAGTATGGAAAAAAGGAATAAAAATTATTGAAAAGTATGCAAGAGGTCCTGAAAAGTATTCAAAAGTACAGAAAATTAATAGAAAATGGTGAAGTACAAAAAAGGACTGGAAAAGTGTGAAAAAAGTATTCAAAAGAGTGAAAAGTAGCAAAAACTTGTCAAAAGTGTGTAAAACATAATAAAAAGTGGTGAAAGATGGTGACAAGTATTTAAAAAGTCTTGAAAAGTACTAAAAACAGTGAAACATATTTAAAAAACTCCAGAAAAAATTACTGAAAATTAGGAAAAAAGTACTGAAAAAGTATTAACATAGAGTCCCTTGAATTTTAGAGAATATTTTACTTGTTTTCTCGTCTCACAAGTGTCCCAGAAAGTACTCAAAAGCACTACAAATAGTAAAACATGTGGATAAAGTTCTGAAAAGTAGAGCAAATTACTGAAAAGTAGCATAAAAATACCGAAAATTACTAAAGTACTAAGAGTACTAAAAAGTACGTTAAAAAAAACAAGTATTGAAAAGTACCGAAATGTAATGAAAAATGGCGAAACGTATAGAAAAAGGCCTGAAAAGTACTGACAACTACTAAAAAGTACTGAAAAATATGGAAAAGTACTAGAACGTAGTGAAACTAACAAAAACTATGAAAAAGATCATGAAAAGTAATCAAAAATATTGAACAGTACGTACAAATGAATGAAAAATATGCAAAAAGTATGGAAAAGGAATAAAAATTATTGAAAAGTATGGAAGAGGTCCTGAAAAGTATTCAAAAGTACAATAATAAAAATGATGAAGTACGAAAAAGTATTCAAAAGAGTGAAAAGTAGCAAAAACGTGTCAAAAGTGTGTAAAAGATTATGAAAAGTGGGAAAGATTGTGACAAGTATTAAAGTATTAAAAAGTACTAAAACAGTGAAACATATTTTTAAAAAAGTCCAGAAAAAAAAAATCCTGAAAATGATGAAAAAAAGTACTGAAAATGTATTAACAAATAGTGGAAGGTATGAAAAAAGTACTAAAAAGTACTGGAAAATAGCCAAAAAACAAGTAAAAGGGCTAATCTAGAGTAATCTAGAAAAGCAGTATCAAGTTTTTTTCCAATTCCAAATCCAGAAATGAAAAAACATGCCTCATTTCTGTCACTGCAGCTCATCGCCGACCTTGAAAACAACAAGATGTTCTCGGATGACCTTGAATGCCAAAAACTGCTCATGGAGGCCATGAGGTACCACCTCCTGCCCGAGCGCCGGCCCATGTTCCAGAGCCCCAGAACCAAACCCAGGAAGTCCACTGTGGGGGCGCTCTACGCTGTAGGGGGCATGGATGCCACTAAAGGTGAGGAACGTTTTCTCAGAATTCGTAAAAGCCTTGATTCGGGTTTCAGGTTCTCCAGGCTCCATCGATCGATTCGGGTTTTGGGTTCTTGAGGTTCCACCACGATCGAAAAATACGACCAGAACGTTTTCATCGGGATCGGCAAAGTTCTTAATTGATCTTGGTTTTGGGTTCCTCAGGTTCCACCATAATCGAGAAATGTGACCTGAAAAGTTTCATCAGAATTGGCAAGGATCTCGAGTGATTTGGGTTTGGGGTCTTCAGGTTCCACCACGAATGAGAAATAGGACTTGAACGTTTTCATCAGAATTGGCAAAGTCCTCGATTGATTTTAGATTTGGGTTCCACCACAATTGATAAATGTGACCTGAAAATTTTCATCAGAATTGGCAAAGATCTCGAGTGATTTGGGTTTGGGGTCTTCAGGTTCCACCAGGAATGAGAAATACGACTTGGAACGTTTTCATCAGAATCAGCAAAGTTCTTGATTGATCTTGGATTCCGGTTCCTCAGGTTCCACCACAATCGAGAAATGTGAACTGAACATTTTCATCAGAATTGGCAAAGATCTCGAGTGATTTGGGTTTGGGGTCTTCAGGGTCCACCACGAATGAGAAATACGACTTGGAACGTTTTCATCAGAATCAGCAAAGTTCTTGATTGATTTTGGATTTGGGTTCCTCAGGTTCCACCACAATTGAGAAATATGACCTGAACATTTTCTTGAGAATTGCCAAAGATCTCGAGTGATTTGGGTTTGGGGTCTTCAGGGTCCACCACGAATGAGAAATAGGACTTGGAACGTTTTCATCAGAATCAGCAAAGTTCTTGATTGATTTTGGATTTGGGTTCCTCAGGTTCCACCACAATTGAGAAATATGACCTGAACATTTTCTTGAGAATTGCCAAAGATCTCGAGTGATTTGGGTTTGGGGTCTTCAGGGTCCACCACGAATGAGAAATAGGACTTGGAACGTTTTCATCAGAATCAGCAAAGTTCTTGATTGATTTTGGATTTGGGTTCCTCAGGTTCCACCACAATTGAGAAATATGACCTGAACATTTTCTTGAGAATTGCCAAAGATCTCGAGTGATTTGGGTTTGGGGTCTTCAGGGTCCACCACGAATGAGAAATAGGACTTGGAACGTTTTCATCAGAATCAGCAAAGTTCTTGATTGATTTTGGATTTGGGTTCCTCAGGTTCCACCACAATTGAGAAATATGACCTGAACATTTTCTTGAGAATTGCCAAAGATCTCGAGTGATTTGGGTTTGGGGTCTTCAGGGTCCACCACGAATGAGAAATAGGACTTGGAACGTTTTCATCAGAATCAGCAAAGTTCTTGATTGATTTTGGATTTGGGTTCCTCAGGTTCCACCACAATTGAGAAATATGACCTGAACATTTTCTTGAGAATTGCCAAAGATCTCGAGTGATTTGGGTTTGGGGTCTTCAGGTTCCACTAGGAATGAGAAATAGGACTTGGAACGTTTTCATCAGAATCAGCAAAGTTCTTGATTGATTTTGGATTTGGGTTCCTCAGGTTCCACCACGATCGAGAAATACGATCTGAGGAGCAACACTTGGGTCCCGGTGGGCGCCATGAACGGGCGTCGTCTGCAGTTCGGCGTTGCGGTGATGGACAACAAATTGTACGTCGTGGGCGGGAGGGACGGCCTCAAGACCTCCAACATGGTGGAGTGCTACAATCCCCTCAGTGGAGTTTGGGCCGCCATGCCGCCCATGTCCACGCATCGACACGGACTTGGTATCTATCGCTTTCTACATATATATACATATATCTATACCCATCTGTCGATCAATCCATTTTTCTAGTTTTTTTTCCTTCTATCCATCTAGATGTCCTTTAAAAACCACTTAATATGTTCTCTTTTCTCTCTCTCTCTCTCTCTCTCTCTCTCTCTCTCTCGCGTTCCCTTTTCTCTCTCTCTCTCTTTCTTGCGTTCTCTTTTATCTTTCTCTATCTCTCTCTCTCGCATTATCTTTTCTCTTTCTCTCTTGTGTTCTCTTTTCTCTTTCTCTTTCTCTCTCTCTCTCTCTCTCTCTCTCGCGTTCTCTTTTCTTTTTCTCTCTCCTTCTGTCTTTCTATTTCTCTTTGGATTTCTTTCTTCCTTTCCCTTTCTTTTTTCCCCCTCTCTCACGACTTTTTATTTTTTGTTTCTCACGCTCTCTCCCTCTTTCTCTTATTTCTTGATCTCTTTTTTGTTCTCTTTAATCTACTAGTCCGGCCCCTGACAGAATGTTTGTTCTATCGTGTGCCCCCCCCCGAGTTAAAATGAGTTTGACAACCCTGTCTGTCTGTCTCTATATGTCTGTCTGTCTGTCTCTATATGTCTGTCTGTCTCTCCCTGTCTGTCTCTCTCTATGTATGTCTGTCTCTGTCTCTGTCTTTCTGTCTGTTTCTGTCTCTGTCTGTCTGTCCCTCTGTCTGTCTCTGTCTGTCTGTCTCTATCTGTCTGTCTGTCTGTCTGTCTGTCTCTCCCTGTCTTTCTCTCTCTCTGTTTGTCTGACTGTCTCTGTCTGTCTGTCTGTCTCTGTTTCTCCCTGTCTGTCCCTCTCTCTCTGTCTGTCTCTCTTTCTGTCAGTCTCTCTCTGTCTCTTTCTATTTCTCTCTCTTTCTCTCGAAAGACACCTGGCCAAAATGCACACTTCGGTGCCAAAGGGTGCGCTCTGGCGCTGCACTTGGACACCGCACGTACTGCACACTCCATTTGGGGGTCCGAGCCGGGAGTAAACCCAAAACTGCATTCTGGCGTTGTTGCTTCAATGCTATATTTTGTATGTTTAAGGTTTAGATGAGTATGTTTAAGGCTTGTATTATTTTGTACTCAAAAAATAAACGTTTCATAAAATAATATGCTAATAATATAAAGATAAAATTGAGTTTAATTTAATCTTGGAAGATGAGCTTCAAGAGTTAGGCGACTTCTTCCTCCGTGCTAAAAATTGGCCAAAAAAAAGTGATTCAACCATTTTCTCCACCGCATCAAGCTTTCTTATTTCACTTTCGTTTTAAAAGAAATGGCTCGCCTCTTCTTTTCGAGATATTAGACAGTATTTATGTAGTATTAATTTAGTAGTTTTGTAATATTTCTGTAGTAGTATTTTTGTATTTAGTTATACTGTACTAGTGTTTTTGTACTATTTCCATAGTATTTATTTTTCTTTTTTGGTGTGATAAATATTATTGATGGTGTAATAGTCGTCTGCAGTTGACTTGACAATAAAAAATTTCAAAGTTCTTAGCGCGCTGGAGATACAGTACACGTTGTTATGTTTACATGAACCAGGAAGTAGAAGCCAGATTTCTTCTTCAGGGTGGATGCTGGGTGATGTGGGGTCTAAACCGACCTCTTACATGTGGAGAGCTATTTCCAAGTTGCTAACGCTAAAAAGATACACCAGGCATTCGACTTTTTTACAACTGGCAGTTGAAGAGGGGGAGGGGCCAGAACAGGAGGAACTTACGTCCATCTCCTTGGTCGCGCTCCCAACTCTGGGGGGCCCTTCCCCCACCAAACTGCATTTATTTAGGCAGAACAAAAAAATATTTGTATCTAAAAGTTCGTATCTACCGTTTTTTGTAAGTCGAACGGTCGTAAGTAGGGGAGCGTCCGACCTTCGGCGGAAACGCGTACTTCTGTGCCAAAACGGTGCCGAAGTTCAGCTTCAGGTTTCCTTCGTGCCCGGTGCTTCAACTTAAGTTGATCGGTCGGGTTTGGGCTTGTAAATCCTCGGGTCTCTCTCTCTTTCTCTCTCTCTCTCTTTTTTTTTTCTCTTTCTCTTTCTCCCTCTCTTTCTCTCTTTCTCTTTGCCCCTCTCTCTCTCTTTTTCTCTCTCTTTTTCTCTCTCTTTTTCTCTCGCTTCCTCTCTTTCTCTTTCTTTCTCTCCTTCTCTCTTTCTGTTTCTCTTTCTCTCTCTTACTTTCTTTTCCTCTTTCCCCCTCTCTTTCTTTCTCTCTCTCTCTCTTTCTTTCTTTCGCTCTCACTCTCCTTTTTTCTCTCTCTCATTCTCTCTCTCTCTTTCTCTCTCTCTCTCTTTTTCTCTCTTTCTCTGTCTCTTTCTCTCTCTTTTCTTTCTCCCTTTCTCCCTCTCTTTCTTTATTTCCCTCTCTTTTTCTCTCGGGTCGGGTTGGATTCTTTTAGGCCCGATTGTTCCCCTACAACCCGGTAACATTGTCATAACAAAATAAGTTGTTCTTCCATCGGGCTCGTCCTCTCCGGTCTCCACAAAACAGTCGACGGAAAACGAGTGATAAAAGCGTCTTCCTCTGAGATTTGGGACAAAAGGGAAAGTTTCACCGGCATCCTGTTTTCCAAGTTTTGTACCTCGACATTTATGCGCCGGGCAGGAAAAGGGCCTTGCCGCTGGAAACGTTTTTTTTTTTTAATCTTAATTCGTTATTTACGATCGGAAGTGTGTCTCTCTCAGAATGACGATGATTTGAATCGAATCGGGAAGAAGAAAAACAATTTTATTCTTAAAAGTAATTTCTTAAAAAAAGAAAACATAGAACTTTAAATATTATCTCCGATTCAAGCGTGAAAGCAGTTTGACTGAGGAGATCATTTCTTTCTCATGCCATGAGGCTCTTTAACTCCACCCTGGGGAGTGAAAGCCCACATGAAACCCCACACAAAAAAAACACATTTTGCATATTACCCTATTTTTATAACAGGGTGTATTTTCCGTAGCGCTATTTAAATACTCTATCGACACGTCATATTGGGTATTTTTGTTTTCTATATCTTTATTTTATTATTTTATTTTTCAACACAAAGATACTGCCAGAAGTGTGAATTTCTCAAAAGTGTTGAATAAAGTATCCATCTATCTATCTATCTATCTATCTATCTATCTATCTATCTATCTATCTATCTATCTATCTATCTATCTATCTATCTATCTATCTATCTATCTATCTATCTATCTATCTATCTATCTATCTATCTATCTATCTATCTATCTATCTATCTATCTATCTATCTATCTATCTATCTATCTATCTAGACATCTAGACATCTATCTATCTAGACATCTAGACATCTATCTATCTCTATCTAGGCATCTATCTATCTTTCTAGACATATATCTATCTATCTTTCTTGACATCTATCTATCTATCTATCTAGACATCTAGAAATCTAGACATCTATCTATCTAGAAATCTAGACATCTCTCTAGAAATCTAGACATCCAGCTAGACATCTAGACATCTATCTTGACATACATCTAGACATCTACCTATCTAGACATCTTTCCATCTAGACATCCCTCTATCTAGACATCTATCAAGACATCTACCCATCTAGACATTTTTCCATCTAGACATCCCTCTATCTAGACATCTATAAAGACATCTATCCATCTATCTAGACATCTATCTCTCTAGAAATCTAGACATCTATCTATCTAGACATCTTTCTATCTGGACATCTATCTAGACATTTATCCATCTAGACATCTATCTATCTCTATCTATCTTTCTAGACATCTATCTAGTCAAGTCATTTTCAAGTCATCTATCTATCTAGACATCCACTTGACATCCATCTAGACATCTATCTATCTAGACAGCTATCTATCTATCTAGCTATCTATCTCTATCTAGGCATCTATCTATCTTTCTAGACATATATCTATCTATCTTTCTTGACATCTATCTATCTATCTAGACATCTAGAAATCTAGACATCTATCTATCTAGAAATCTAGACATCTCTCTAGAAATCTAGACATCCAGCTAGACATCTAGACATCTATCTTGACCTACATCTAGACATCCAGCTAGACATCTACCTATCTAGACATCTTTCCATCTAGACATCCCTCTATCTAGACATCTATCAAGACATCTACCCATCTAGACATTTTTCCATCTAGACATCCCTCTATCTAGACATCTATAAAGACATCTATCCATCTATCTAGACATCTATCTCTCTAGAAATCTAGACATCTATCTATCTAGACATCTTTCTATCTGGACATCTATCTAGACATTTATCCATCTAGACATCTATCTATCTCTATCTATCTTTCTAGACATCTATCTAGTCAAGTCATTTTCAAGTCATCTATCTATCTAGACATCCACTTGACATCCATCTAGACAGCTATCTATCTATCTAGCTATCTATCTCTATCTAGGCATCTATCTATCTTTCTAGACATATATCTATCTATCTTTCTTGACATCTATCTATCTATCTAGACATCTAGAAATCTAGACATCTATCTATCTAGAAATCTAGACATCTCTCTAGAAATCTAGACATCCAGCTAGACATCTAGACATCTATCTTGACATACATCTAGACATCCAGCTAGACATCTACCTATCTAGACATCTTTCCATCTAGACATCCCTCTATCTAGACATCTATCAAGACATCTACCCATCTAGACATTTTTCCATCTAGACATCCCTCTATCTAGACATCTATAAAGACATCTATCCATCTATCTAGACATCTATCTCTCTAGAAATCTAGACATCTATCTATCTAGACATCTTTCTATCTGGACATCTATCTAGACATTTATCCATCTAGACATCTATCTATCTCTATCTATCTTTCTAGACATCTATCTAGTCAAGTCATTTTCAAGTCATCTATCTATCTAGACATCCACTTGACATCCATCTAGACATCTATCTATCTAGACAGCTATCTATCTATCTAGCTATCTATCTCTATCTAGGCATCTATCTATCTTTCTAGACATATATCTATCTTTCTAGACATCTATCTATCTATCTATCTAGACATCTAGAAATCTAGACATCTATCTATCTAGAAATCTAGACATCTCTCTAGAAATCTAGACATCCAGCTAGACATCTAGACATCTATCTTGACATACATCTAGACATCCAGCTAGACATCTACCTATCTAGACATCTTTCCATCTAGACATCCCTCTATCTAGACATCTATCAAGACATCTACCCATCTAGACATTTTTCCATCTAGACATCCCTCTATCTAGACATCTATAAAGACATCTATCCATCTATCTAGACATCTATCTCTCTAGAAATCTAGACATCTATCTATCTAGACATCTTTCTATCTGGACATCTATCTAGACATTTATCCATCTAGACATCTATCTATCTCTATCTATCTTTCTAGACATCTATCTAGTCAAGTCATTTTCAAGTCATCTATCTATCTAGACATCCACTTGACATCCATCTAGACATCTATCTATCTAGACAGCTATCTATCTATCTAGCTATCTATCTCTATCTAGGCATCTATCTATCTTTCTAGACATATATCTATCTTTCTTGTCATCTATCTATGTATCTAGACATCTCTCTATCTTGACATCTATCTATCTATCTATCTAAAAGCGAAAGGTGCTTTAAAGCAGCTTATTCGCTTTAACTCAAATATAAAATCAGCTTAAAACTGTAAGACAAGATTCAAGGGAGCGTTAAAGCTGTCGTCTCAGAGTTAAAACAGCTTTAAAGCTTTAACCTCAGACTTTTAACTCCAGAGTTACATATGCATATATTTTGACGTATTATCCACTGTTTCTTTCTCTAGCCACTTACGGTATGGCTCGCTGCTAGCCACTATTATTATTGTTAGCTGTAAACATCGCTAATTTTCGTGATATTTTTTACCGCTGTTACCTTCTCTAGCCACTCCTGTGAGCCACAGGCTATGGCTCGCCGCTATCCGCCATTATTATTGTCATATGCAAAAATCGCTAATTTCCGTGATGTAGTCTACTGATATTTTACCACAGTTTCCTTCTCTAGCCACTTGGCCGCATGCTATGCCTTACGACTAGCTGCTATTATTATTGTTAGCTGCGGAATTAAGTCTTCTACTTTTTTTGTGCACATTTTCCGTCTCTAGCCACTCATGTGAGCCACAGACTATGACCTGCTGCTAGCCGCTATTATAATTGCCAATTCCATGATCCAGTCCCATTTGATTTGTTTCCACTGTTTCCTTCTCTAACCACTCACGTGAGCCACAGTGATATAGTCTGCTTGTACTTTTTACCGCTGTTACCTTCTCTAGCCACTTGGATGTATGATATGGCTTACTACTAGCCGCTATTATAATTGCCAATTCCATGATCCAGTCCCATTTGACTTGTTTCCACTGTTTCCTTCTCTAACCACTCACGTGAGCCACAGTGATATAGTCTGCTTGTACTTTTTACCGCTGTTACCTTCTCTAGCCACTTGGATGCATGCTATGGCTTACCACTAGCTGCTATTATAATTGCCAACTCGATGATCCAGTCCCATTTGACTTGTTTCCACTGTTTCCTTCTCTAACCACTCACGTGAGCCACAGTGATATAGTCTACTTATACTTTTTTACCGCTGTTACCTTCTCTAGCCACTTGGATGCATGCTATGGCTTACCACTAGCCGCAAACATTGCCAAGTTCCATGATCCAGTCCCAGTGGACCTGTTTCCACTGTTTCCTTCTCTAACCACTCACGTGAGCCACAGTGATACAGTCTACTTATACTTTTTACCGCTGTTACCTTCTCTAGCCACTTGGATGCATGCTATGGCTTACCACTAGCCGCTATTATAATTGCCAAGTTCCATGATCCAGTCCCAATGGACTTTTCCACTGTTTTCTTCTCTAACCACTCACGTGAGCCTCAGTGATATAGTCTACTTGTACTTTTTACTGCTGTTACCTTCTCTAGCCACTTGGATGCATGCTATGGCTCGCCGCTATTACCGTCGACTACTTCATTTGTATAGTTTTTACGATTGATATGGCGGAATTTATTTTCATTTGATTTTTTATTTTAGGTATCGCGGTTCTGGAGGGCCCCATGTATGCAGTGGGGGGCCACGACGGTTGGAGCTACCTGAACACGGTGGAGCGTTGGGACCCCCAAGCCCGCCAATGGAACTACGTCGCTAGCATGTCCACGCCCAGGAGCACCATGGGAGTCACCGCCCTCAACGGGAAGTAGGTCCCTTCGCCCATTCAACAACAATTTATAAAAAGAAACAAATAAATAAACATCACCCAAAAACCCTATCTGAACCAAACAGCGTTTAAAACATATACTTTCTTAAAGGGACAGTATGATATAGGAACCTCTCGTGGTTTAAATACTATATAAATGTTAAGTGCTCCAGGTTGGTCATTCAGTGTCATTTGCCTTCCACAAGGCCTGCATGTGATGGTCGGCAAGTCCTCCATTTAGGCATCCTTGACTTTTTCCACTCTTTCCTTCTCTAGCCACTCATGTTATCCACTTGGTTGCATGCTGTGGCTCCTTGCTAGATGGTACTATAAATGTTAAGTGCTCCAGGTTGTTCATTCAGTGTCACTTGCCTTCCACAAGGCCTGCATGTGATGGTCGCCAAGTTTGCCATTTAGGCATTGTTGACCTTTTCCACTCTTTCCTTCTCTAGCCACTCATGTTATCCACTTAGTTGCAGGGTATGGCTCCTTGCTAGATGCTACTATAAATGTTAAGTGCTCCAGGTTGGTCATTCAGTGTCATTTGCCTTCCACAAGGCCTGCATAAGTCTGCCATTTAGGCATTGTTGACTTTTTCCACTCTTTCCTTCTCTAGCCACTCATGTTATCCACTTGGTTGCAGGGTATGGCTCCTTGCTAGATGCTACTATAAATGTTAAGTGCTCCGGGTTTGTCTTTCAATGTCATTTGCCTTCCACAAGGCCTGTATAAGTCTGCCATTTAGGCATTGTTGACTTTTTCCACTCTTTCCTTCTCTAGCCACTCATGTTATCCACTTGGTTGCAGGGTATGGCTCCTTGCTAGATGCTACTATAAATGTTAAGTGCTCCGGGTTTGTCTTTCAATGTCATTTGCCTTCCACAAGGCCTGTATAAGTCTGCCATTTAGGCATTGTTGACTTTTTCCACTCTTTCCTTCTCTAGCCACTCATGTTATCCACTTGGTTGCAAGGTATGGCTCCTTGCTCAATGCTACTATAAGTGTTAGGTGCTCCAGGTTGGTCATTCATTGTCATTTGCCTTCCACAAGGCCTACGTGTGATGGTCGCCAAGTTCGCCATTTAGGCATTGTTGACTTTTTTCACTCTTTCCTTCTCTAGCCACTCATGTTATCCACTTGGTTGCAGGGTATGGCTCCTTGCTAGATGCTACTATAAATGTTAAGTGCTCTGGGTTTGTCTTTCAATGTCATTTGCCTTCCACAAAGCCTGCATGTGATGGTCAGCAAGTCCTCCATTTAGGCATCCTTGACTTTTTCTACTCTTTCCTTCTCTAGCCACTCATGTTATCCACTTGGTTGTAAGCTATGGCTCCTTGCTAGATGCTACTATAAATGTCAAGTGCTCCTGGTTGGTCATTCAGTGTCATTTGCCTTCCACAAGGCCTGCATGTGATGGTCGCCAAGTTCGCCATTTAGGCATTGTTGACTTTTTCCACTCTTTCCTTCTCTAGCCACATATGTAAGCTCTTTTCAGCCGCTCTGGGTGTATACAGTTGTTTCGTTCATCAATGTCCTGTCTCTGGTTTGTATTCAGAAAATCTAGAAGAAGTCTTCGGAATAATCGAAGTGGGCTTCCACACCTATTGGTGCATTATTACGCACTGTCACTTTAAGTTAAGAAGAAAATCATGCTCCGGAGTTGGAGTTATTTGGGAATCTAGGTCGAAAAAGACAAGAAAGAGGTTTTTATTTCCGAGCTGGAAACATTTCGCTGCCGGGCTCGTGATTCTCGTGATCCAGGCAGGAAACATGCACTACAATTGCCGCTTTTCACTCGGGGGACAAAATATTGCAATTTTTTTTTCATATCTCTTCCTGACACACACACACACACCAGTTTGATACCAAACGTTATCTAATAATCTCCTGAAAACTATGACGAATTATTTCCGGATTTCCTGCACAATTCGTGGTATTCAAAAGTTAGGTTGAATCCTTGTTTGATAGCTTATTTTGTCCTTAGTAGCTTCGCCTGCTAGCTTCTATTGTTGTTGTTAGCTGCTGTGTGTAGCTAAAGCTAGCATCATGCTCAGTAGCTTTTCCTGCTAGCTGCTATTGTTATTGCTAGCTGCTCCTGCTTCGTCCTTCAGTGTCAGTCACTTTCCACAGCATGTCTTAAAATCCAACAAAATAGAGTTCCGTAATTCAGGCATTGCCCACTTTTTTCACTGTCTTCTTCTCTAGTCACTCCTGTTAGCCATTTGCCTGTGGGTTATGGTTCGCCGCTAGCAGTTATAGTTACTGTGACTGCTTCTTCTAGCCTTGCACAGCTGTTCGTGCAAATAAACGACACAAAGTTCAATGAATTAGGAATTTTTCCATTTCTTTTCTACTGTTTTCTTTTCTAGTCACTCGTTTTAGGCATGTGCTAGCGGGCTAAGGATCTCTGCTAGCCACTATTGTTGTTAGGTGCTCCTGCTTCATCCTTCAGTGTCACCTTCCACAGCATGTCTTAAAATCCAACAATATAGAGTTCCGTAATTCAGGCATTGCCCACTTTTTTCACTGTCTTCTTCTCTAGTCACTCCAGTTAGCCACTTGCCTGTGGGTTATGGTTTGCCGCTAGCAGTTATAGTTACTGTAACTGCTTCTTCTTGCCTTGCACAGCTGCTCGTGCAAATAAACAACACAAAGTTCAATGATTTAGGCATTTTTCCATTTCTTTTCTACTGTTTCCTTTTCTGGTCACTCGTTTTAGGCATGTGCCAGGGGCTAAGGATCTCTGCTAGCCACTATTGTTATTATTAGGTGCTCCTACTTCATCCTTCAGTGTCACCGTCCACAGCATGTCATAAAATCCAACATTACAGAGTTCCACAGTTGAGGCATTGCTTGTTTTTTTTCCACTGTCTTCTTCTCTAGTCACTCCTGTTAGCCACTTTCCTTCTGGGTTATGGTTCACCGCTAGCAGCTATTGTTACTATAACTGCTCCTACTCGCCTTGCACAGCTGCTCGCGCAACACAAGTTCAATGATTCAAGCATCTTTAATTTTCTTTTCCACTGTTTCCTTTTCTAGTCACTCGTTTTAGGCATGTGCTAGCGGGCTAAGGATCTCTGCTAGCCACTATTGTTATTGTTAGGTGCTCCTACTTCATCCTTCAGTGTCACCTTCCGCAGCATGTCATAAAATCCAACAATATAGAGTTCCGTAATTCAGGCATTGCCCACTTTTTTCACTGTCTTCTTCTCTAGTCACTCCAGTTAGCCACTTGCCTGTGGGTTATGGTTCGCCGCTAGCAGTTATAGTTACTGTAACTGCTTCTTCTTGCCTTGCACAGCTGCTTGTGCAAATAAACAACACAAAGTTCAATGATTTAGGCATTTTTCCATTTCTTTTCTACTGTTTCCTTTTCTAGTCACTCGTTTTAGGCATTTGCTAGCGGGCTAAGGATCTCTGCTAGCCACTATTGTTGTTAGGTGCTCCTGCTTCATCCTTCAGTGTCACCTTCCACAGCATGTCCTAAAATCCAACATTACAAGAGTTCCACAATTGAGGCATTGCCTGCTTTTTTCCACTGTCTTCTTCTCTAGTCACTCCTGTTAGCCACTTTCCTTCTGGGTTATGGTTCACCGCTAGCAGCTATTGTTACTATAACTGCTCCTACTCGCCTTGCACAGCTGCTCGCGCAACACAAGTTCAATGATTCAAGCATCTTTAATTTTCTTTTCCACTGTTTCCTTTTCTAGTCACTCGTGTTAGGCATGTGCCAGGGGCTAAGGATCTCTGCTAGCCACTATTGTTATTATTAGGTGCTCCTACTTCATCCTTCAGTGTCACCGTCCACAGCATGTCATAAAATCCAACATTACAGAGTTCCACAGTTGAGGCATTGCCTGCTTTTTTTTCCACTGTCTTTTTCTCTAGTCACTTCTGTTAGCCACTTGTCTAAACAATAAAAAAAATTGTACTTATTGTTTTTGTGCACAATATAAATTTGCAGTGGTTAGCGCGTGTGCGGCACAGTTCTGAGGTCATGAGATTGAACCTCCTGTGTGGAGTTTGCATGTTCTCCCCGTGCTTGCGTGGGTTTCCTCCCACATTCCAAAAACATGCATGTCAGGTTCATTGGCCGGTCCAAATTGTCCCTAGGCATTCTAGAATGTCCCAGTGCCTCCTGCCCACTGCCTGAAGATGGCTGGGATGGGCTCCAGCTCCCCCGCGACCCTACTGAGGATAAGCGGTGCAGCTAATGAGATGAGATGAGACAACGGCAGTACTACTAGAGAAATACTACAAAAATACCCCAAAATACAACTCAAGTAATACTACAAAAATACTATAGATATACTAAAAAGACTCTACTATGGAAATACTACAAAAGTACCACTGTAAATATACTACACAAATACTTCTATAGAAATATTTTATTAGTAGTACTACAGAAATACTACAAAAATACGAAAAAAAACCCACCACTTAAGTAATACTACAAAAATACTATAGAAATACGAAAAAGGTTCTACTATGGAAATACTACAAAAATACCACTGTAAAAATACTACAAAAATACGAAATATAACAGAAATAAATACATACATACAGAAATAATTACTGTAATCCTACAAAAATACTACAAATATAGGACTGCATAAATACTGCAAAAATACCCCCAAAATACCACTCAAGTAATACTACAAAAATACTATAGATATACTAAAAAGACTCTACTATGGAAATACTACAAAAATACCACTGTAAATATACCACACAAATACTTCGATAGAAATATTTTATTAGTAGTACTACAGAAATGCTACAAAAATACGAAAAAGAAAACACCACTTAAGTAATACTACAAAAATACTATAGAAATACGAAAAAGGTTCTACTATGGAAATACTACAAAAATACCACTGTAAAAATACTACAAAAATACGAAATATAACAGAAATAAATACATACATACAGAAATAATTACTGTAATCCTACAAAAATACTACAAATATAGGACTGCATAAATACTGCAAAAATACCCCAAAAATACCACTCAAGTAATACTACAAAAATACTATAGATATACTAAAAAGACTCTACTATGGAAATACTACAAAAATACCACTGTAAATATACTACACAAATACTTCGATAGAAATATTTTATTAGTAGTACTACAGAAATGCTACAAAAATACGAAAAAAAACCCACCACTTAAGTAATACTACAAAAATACTATAGAAATACGAAAAAGGTTCTACTATGGAAATACTACAAAAATACCACTGTAAAAATACTACAAAAATACGAAATATAACAGAAATAAATACATACATACAGAAATAATTACTGTAATCCTACAAAAATACTACAAATATAGGACTGCATAAATACTGCAAAAATACCCCAAAAATACCACTCAAGTAATACTACAAAAATACTATAGATATGCTAAAAAGACTCTACTATGGAAATACTACAAAAATACCACTGTAAATATACTACACAAATACTTCGATAGAAATATTTTACTAGTAGTACTACAGAAATACTACAAAAATACGAAAAAAAACCCACCACTTAAGTAATACTACAAAAATACTATAGAAATACGAAAAAGGTTCTACTATGGAAATACTACAAAAATACCACTGCAAAAATACGAATATATAACAGAAATAAATACATACATACAGAAATAATCCTACAAAAATACTACAAATATAGGACTGCATAAATACTGCAAAAATACCCCAAAAATACCACTCAAGTAATACTACAAAAATACTATACCTATACTAACAAGTTTCACAATGGAAATGCTACAAAAATACCACTGTAGAAATACTACAAAATAAATAAATAAATAAATAATACTACAGTAATACAACGAAATTACGACTACAAAGTAATATTACAGATATATTACAGATATATATTATAGATTATAGAAATACTAATGCAGGAATACTACTATGCGGGAATTAAATGGACTGAACCATTTCAAGCCAGTGGATTATGAGAAAGACTTTTTTGTTTTGTTTCCTTTACCTTTTTGATTTTGTATTTCGCGTTTTTCATCCTATTTAAGAGTCACGACGATTTGGGGGCGGGGTTTACGGCATCCCATAGTCGGAATCCCGGAATTTTTCCAATATTTGTCTTCCCGTTTCCAGGTTATTTGCGGTGGGGGGCCGGGACGGGAGTTCCTGCCTCCGATCCATGGAATGTTTCGACCCTCACACCAACAAATGGAGTATGTGCGCTCCCATGACCAAGAGGCGGGGCGGAGTGGGCGTGGCCACCTACAACAACTTCCTGTACGCGGTGGGCGGGCACGACGCCCCGGCGTCCAATCACTGCTCCAGGCTCTCCGATTGTGTCGAGAGGTGAGAAAGGAGGCAAAGTTTTCTGATTTTTCAGATTAAGACTGTTGGTTTAATTTAACCACTGAGAGAAGCCCGAGAGAAAAATGAGCTGCGGTTTGAAATATGTCCACTTGATGTCACCCAAGTACTGCTCACCAAGCAACTGTAGTAGTATTTCTTTCTCTCTCTCTTTCACTCTTTCCCTGTTTCTCTCTCTCTATATATATTTCTCTCTTTCTCCCTTATTTTTTTTCTTTCTCTTTCTCACTCTCTTTTCTTTCTCTATATTTCTCTCATTTTTCTTTCTTTCTCGTGTACTTTCTCTATATATCTCTCTTTCTCATTTCTTTCCTCCCTTTGTTTGTCTCTCTCTCTTTTTTTGCTTTCTTATTTTCACAATCTTTCTATATATATTTCTCTTTCTCTTACTTTTTGCTTTCTCATCCTCTCTCTTTCTCGCTCTCTCTTTTCTTTTCTCTATATTTCTCTCGTTTTTCTTTCTTTCTCATGTGCTTTCTCTATACATCCTTCTTTCTCTTTCTCATTTCTTTTCTCCCTTTGTTTCTCTCTCTCTCTTTTTTGCTTTCTTATTTTCACAATATTTTTATATATATTTCTCTTTCTCTTACTTTTTGCTTTCTCGCTCTCTCTTTTCTTTTCTCTATATTTCTCTCATTTTTCTTTCTTTCTCATGTACTTTCTCTATACATCCTTCTTTCTCTCTTTCTCATTTCTTTTCTCCCTTTGTTTCTCTCTCTCTTTTTTGCTTTCTTATTTTCACAATCTTTTTATATATATTTCTCTTTCTCTTTTTTCTTTCTCATTCTCACTCTCTTTTGCTTTCTCGCTCTCTCTCTCTCTTTTCTTTATATTTTTCGTTTTTCTTTCTTTCTTGTGTACTTTCTCTGTATATAAATATCATTTCTTTTCTCCCTTTGTTTCTCTTTTCTTTTCTGTATATTTCTCTCATTTTTCTTTCTTTCTCATGTACTTCTCTATATATCTCTCTCTCTCTTTTTCATTTCTTTTCTCCCTTTGTTTTTCTCTTTCTCTTTTTTGCTTTCTTATTTTCACAATGTTTCTATATATATTTCTCTTTCTCTTACTTTTAGAGAACATTTCGGAGCAGGACGTATACGGGCCTCGCCCCAAAACATATACAAAAGAGCAGAGAGTTGACGGAGAGAGTCGTCTATTAACATTCATCAGCGTTCAAACAGCGTTCTCATTCGTCTAAGAGACAATCAGCTTTTTTATACCCTGCGTTCAACAGCACCGGCCAGCGATGACGTGTTGTTTTTCTCGGAGTGTTTTGTCCTCTTTCGATTCTCCAAAATTACACGATTTCCTTGAAGACAGTTGGGGAAGTCGCCTTGACCCAGCCAACTTCCTGTCAGCTAAGCCCTGGACCACCGGATAAGTCCCAATGTTTACAAACAAATCAAAGGGTCTTTGAATGCGATAAATGTCTTAAAAGATAAAATATGTGTTCTCCTGATAAAAATCAAAATCAAAACATAGCAAGTAAGGACAATTTTAGCTAGCTACTTATAATTTTTGGAGACACTGGTCATGTGACCCGGGGTTGTAGTTTGCCTACCCCCAATTTAGAAGGTGTTGGGTGCATTTTCGTGGTTTTTATAGTTAAAAAGTCAGGAAATTTCGGTACTATGTTTTTTATAGGAGTTAGCGTTAACTCTTAAATGCGCAGGATATCGATACCAAATGCTAATTCTGCGTTTTATTCAAATTAGTCTATTTCTTGTGAATATCGATACTTGGAAATGTTTCTTGGTATCAAGCTATTTATGTTTTTTTTTTAAAACAATTTTTATATTTAATTTGAACTTTAATTGAGAAGAAAACTTAGTTTTGTTTCTGTTAAAAATAAAACGTGTTTTTTATGATTAACGCTACTCGGGTCATCCGTTTATTTTGAGGGTGTCTGGCACACTCTAGTGGTCATTAACGGTATGGCCTTAACTGGAAAGCATTCTAAATCCTTGTTCATCCTTCTCTCATTAGTATATAAAAAATATATTTTAGCTAATTTAAACTTTAAACAAGACTAAAACAATTTTTTTGTCCCTGAGTGAAAATCAATTGTGTATTCTTTATTATTAATACTCCCACAAGTCGTTTATAACACGGAGTCTGCTACCCTCTAGCGGTCATTAGAAGTAAGGACTTAAAGGGAACGTATTTTCATTCCTCGCTCGGCGCTATTTATATTTATTAGGCTACAATTAATAAAATAATAAATAAAAATAAATGACCATTTCTGGAGTCTTTCCAATAGAAAAAAGTAGCCGGGATTTTAGATAGCTTTTTCAAGTTAACACAAATACAAAAGATTAAAGCGACATTTTTAAAAACTCATTTCATAAATGAAATGCGTTTCCAGTTCAAAATGTATTCATCATCTTGGCTGTTAATCAATATTAAATTCGTGAGATTGGCTAATAATTCAATGTTGCGGTTTACTCAAGTTTTAGCGATCGATTTTGTGAAGGCTGACTCATGATCATTGATTTTAAGATGTGAAATTCATTTTTGCATGCGAAATGACGTTTTAGGCAGGGGTGTCAAAGTCATTTGAACTCGAGGGCCACACGATAGAACAAACATTCTCTCGGGGGCCGGACTAGTAGATTAGAGAAAGAAAAAGAGATAAAGAAATAAGAGAAAGAAGGGGAGAGAAAAAGAGAGGGTGGGATAAAGAAAGAGAGAAAGGGAGAGAGAGAGAGAGAGATCCAAAGAGAAATATATATATATATATATATATATATACAGTAGAACCTCGGTTCTCGACCATAATCCGTTCCAGAACCCTGTTCGAGAACCGATTTGTTCAATCACTGAAATCATTTTTCCCATTAAAAATAATGTAAATCGTTTCAATCCGTTCCAACACCCCGAATGTTTAACGTAAACATGAAGCTAACCCAGGCTAATCGTACGTTCGCGTTATCGTAATCTTCCGTACGAAAGATGACGCTAACATGAACGTGTAAAAATAAAAAAAATCGGGTCGTTTACAAGTCATTTAGCACCACAAGTGGCTAGCGCTTCATTGGAAAGGGGGCTCTGTTCCAGCACCCTGAAATTTGGGCTCAGTTCCAACACCCTGAATGTTTACCTGAATGTTCAACGCAATCATAGAGCTAACCCAGGCTAATCGTACGTTTGCGTTATCGTCATCTTCCGTACGAAAGATGACTCTAACACGAATGTGTAAAAAAAAAAAAAGATAAAGATTTATTTTCTTAAAGTATTCAACTAAGTGAATTCCATCGAATTAGTCGAATTAGTCTTCGTCGAGCCTCCTCTTTCGATTGTCCCGCTCGATCTTCTATCTTCTCCGATCTTCTCACGTCTTTTCACAAGCTGGCTTGCCGGCTCCTCCCATGGGCGCGCCAGGTGCCAGCTTCACCACCTCCTCGCCGAAGGGCGTCGCAATGTCTAAAAAACTGAGAGCTTATCAGAACAACTCCCTTCCTGCGTCACAGAGGCTCCTCTTGCGTCAGCCCTTGTCCCAGTTTCTGCTGTTTTCTGGAAACATCATTCTCCGCGAGATTACCAGTGAATATCTTTTGCATTTAAATATAATTTGTATTTGATCATATGAAATCCTTCACTAGCTGAGTGGCTACTTCAGAAATTCATATGAAACGGGGTAAGAAAAAGTAGGTTGACGCTTGAAGAAAGTTGTAGACCCTGGATATAAACAATGCTTTCCATGAACACAAGCGCACTTTGCTTTCAGAATAATATTTTATTGCAAGATCATCATATGATATTTGTCACTCCGGGTCCGCCCTCACACTCTCAATCGCTGTATTGAGGAAGCAACACGTATAGGTGGGGGCTCCTCGATGTGCGGACAAAGATCGGATCAATGCCGTTCCTTTCGTCTAGTGCTGATTTATCTTACTCATATGATTCCCAGAGGCTTGATACTCACTGATTAGCGGCACCAAAGTCTTTAGAATAAAACAAAACAAAGGTGTAACGTATGGTAAAGATGCAGATTTTTTTTTGCAGGTACGACCCAAAGACGGACACGTGGACGACGGTATCGCCGCTCAGCGTCGCCCGGGACGCGGTCGGAGTTTGCTTATTGGGCGACCGCTTATACGCGGTGGGCGGCTACGACGGGCAGTCCTACCTTAGCACCGTACAGTCCTACGACGCGCACAACAACGACTGGACCGAGGTAAAAAGGCGACACGACCAAGTGATTCTACTTTTATAGAAAATCTCAATACAATTTAAATCTTTCTAACGAATAGTGTCGGCTGATGTAACGTTAGAGCCACTCGTTCGAGTGACTAATTAAAGAGAGGTAGAGAGGAGAAACAACCAAATTGTGTAACTACTTTTGGAGTAAATGAAAATATCTTCTTATAAAGGAACAAATGCGTGGCATCTATTTTCCTATGAATTCTCCAGAGCTCTCTTCCTAGAGCTCTTAATGCACATTACAAAAAGGTCGATAGGAGACACAACCAAGTTGTGCTACTATTCCTATTGAAAACCAAAATATACTGGAATTTGTGTTGCTACTTCATTACAGATAGGTAGAAAGGATACACAACCAAGTTGTGATACTGTTTCGTTAGAAAATCAGAATAAAATCTCATTACTGAGAGGTAGGAAGGATACACAACCAAGTTGTGCTACTGTTTCTTTAGAAAATCAAAATATAATCTTATTACAGAGAGGTAGAGAGGATACAAAACCAAGTTGTGATACTGTTTCTTTAGAAAATCAAAATATAATCTCATTACAGAGAGGTAGAGAGGACACACAACCAAGTTGTGCTACTGTTTATTTAGAAAATCAAAATATAATCTCATTACAGAGAGGTAGAGAGGATACACAACCAAGTTGTGCTACTGTTTATTTAGAAAATCAAAATATAATCTTATTACAGAGAGGTAGAGAGGATACAAAACCAAGTTGTGATACTGTTTCTTTAGAAAATCAAAATATAATCTCATTACAGAGAGGTAGAGAGGACACACAACCAAGTTGTGCTACTGTTTATTTAGAAAATCAAAATATAATCTTATTACAGAGAGGTAGAGAGGATACAAAACCAAGTTGTGATACTGTTTCTTTAGAAAATCAAAATATAATCTCATTACAGAGAGGTAGAGAGGACACACAACCAAGTTGTGCTACTGTTTCTTTAGAAAATCAAAATATAATCTTATTACAGAGAGGTAGAGAGGATACAAAACCAAGTTGTACTACTACCCGTATAGAAAATGAAGATATTCTTATCAGAAAAATGAATGCTTTGAAGTTTTCTAACAAGTTTTGTCGCATATTTGAATATTTAAGCAACTGCTGTAATTATGGTGACTATGTAGAGAAGTCAAGAGGAGCCGACCAAGTTGTGCTACAAATTTTATAGAAAAATCTAAATATTTTTTAATTACAAACCATTCATTTTTCTAAGAAATAGAGTCAGATGATTGATTGAATTTTATAGCAACTATTTACAGTGACTAATTACAAAGAGGTAGAGAGGAGACACAACCAAATTGTGTGACTACTTTTTAAGGAAATGATAATGTATTCTATTGAGAGACAAATGCGTGGCAGCTATTTTGCTATTAATTCTTTAAGCTTTTAAGTGATCTATTCTGGTGCACATTATGAAGCGGTAGGGAGGAGACAAGACCAAGCTTTGCTACTTCTTTTATAGAAAATCAAAATATATTCTAACAGAATAAATATTTCCAGTTGTGTGGGCTGATTAAAAATCATAGTCTGGTTTTTACCGTTATTGGCAGTGTTCCCTCTAATGTCCCAAGTATTTTTACTTTATTTTTTCCTTGCCTGTTTTCTTCTTTTACTTCTTTTTCTCTGTTTTTTCCTAGATTTTGACTTTTTTTCTTGCTTTTTCTTTTTTTTATTTTGTTCCTTTTTTATTTTTGTCTCGTATTCCTTTTTTGCTTTATTTTTTCTTCCTTTTTAAGCATTTTGAGCAAAATGTTACATCATATTTGGTTAAACGTGGACGAAAGCAAACAAAAACAATTCAAAGAGTTCTTTTTTCTTTGTCCAGCTGCCTTTCTCTCTCGCAATAACTCGAGCTTTCGTGCATGCCTGCTTTCATTTACTCAATCTCGCGCTAACATTGACTTCAAAATACCGCGCTTAAATCACCGCAGAAGGAGCCCGCGTTGCGATTGCCTGCCGAATTCGCTTGTGAATTCTTTTCGAGCGGAAATTTGACTTATTTCTGGTGTGAAGTGACATGAGCTGGTACAGTAAAGTAGCGGGTGGATGCAGAAAGGGGTTAAATGCAACCGCTGCTTAGAGGGATCATTGATTATCGCCCGATAATTATTGTCAATCTCTAAAAAGGCAAATTTCTTTTTGGTTTTGCAGGAGGTGCCCCTCAATATCGGCCGGGCGGGGGCTTGCGTGGTGGTGGTCAAACTTCCTTGAGCATTTTCCACGTGGAAAAAAAAAGAATAACCCCTCGGCGGCCCTTCCCGGCCCCTCCCCGGCAATTCCCCCTACAAACCGGAATGTGCATTCTTAACATTCTCAGCACTTTTCAAAGGAACTCCCAGCAGTTTGTGTATAGCTTTGTTAGTCCATTTTTACATAAAAACAGAAATAAAAAATAAAAAAAAATAAAAAAAGTTTTGCTCCCATTTTCATCCGAAAGAACATTTTAGACTCGTTCTTTCCTCCAAAAAACAAATAAATTTCCTTCCATATCACTTGTGGTCTGATTCTTGACAAAAAAAAAAGACATTTTTCCATCTTAAAACGTCTGAAATGTGGTGCAAAATTGAAAAGTTTAAAGGGGCAGTATGTTTTCCGAAGCACTATTTAAATACTCTATAGCAAAACGTTATATTGGGTATTTTTCTAACCTATATCTTTATTTTATTATTTTGTTTTTCAACACAAGGATACTGCTGCAAGTGTGAATTTCCCTACCGGGATGAATAAAGTATCTATCTATCTAGACATTTATCTATCTAGAAATATATCCCACTAGCCATCTATCTATCTAGACATCTATCTGGACATCTATCGAGACATCTATCTATCTAGACATCTATCTATCTATCTATCTATCTATCTAAACATCCATCTAGACATTTATCTATATATCTAGACATCTACCTAGACATCTACCTAGGCATCTAGACCTCTCTCTATCTAGACAACTATCTATCCATCTAGACATCTATCTATCTAGACATCTATCTATCTAGACATCTATCTAGGCATCTAGACATCTATCTATCTAGACCTCTCTCTATCTAGACTATCTATCGATCTAGACATCCATCTAAACATCTATCCATCTATCTATCTAGACATACATCTAAACATCTATCTATCTATCTAGACATCTATCTATCTATCTAGACATCTATCTATCTATCTAGACATCTATCTATCTAGACATCTATCTAGACATCTATCTATCTAGACACCTATCTATCTAAACATCTACCTATCTAGACATCCATCTAAACATCTATCCATCTAGACATTTATCTATCTAGAAATCTATCCCACTAGCTATCTATCTAGACATCTATCTGGACATCTATCGAGACATCTATCTATCTAGACATCTATCTATCTATCTCTCTAGACATCTATCTATCTATCTATCTATCTAAACATCCATCTAGACATCTACCTAGACATCTATCTAGGCATCTAGACCTCTCTCTATTTAGACATCTATCTATCCATCTATCTATCTAGACATCTATCTAGGCATCTAGACATCTATCTATCTAGGCCTCTCTCTATCTAGACTATCTATCTATCTAGTCATCCATCTAAACATCCATCCATCTATCTATCTAGACATCCATCTAAACATCTATCTATCTATCTAGACATCTATCTATCTAGACATCTATCTATCTATCTATCTAGACATCTATCTATCTAGACATCTATCTATCTAGACATCTATCTAGACATCTATCTAGACATCTATCTATCTAGACACCTATCTATCTAAACATCTACCTATCTAGACATCCATCTAAACATCTATCCATCTATCTAGACATTTATCTATCTAGAAATCTATCCCACTAGCCATCTATCTATCTAGACATCTATCTGGACATCTATCGAGACATCTATCTATCTAGACATCTATCTATCTAAACATCCATCTAGACATCTACCTAGACATCTATCTAGGCATCTAGACCTCTCTCTATTTAGACATCTATCTATCCATCTATCTATCTAGACATCTATCTAGGCATCTAGACATCTATCTATCTAGACCTCTCTCTATCTAGACTATCTATCTATCTAGACATCCATCTAAACATCTATCCATCTATCTATCTAGACATCCATCTAAACATCTATCTATCTATCTATCTAGACATCTATCTATCTATCTATCTATCTAGACATCTATCTATCTAGACATCTATCTAGACATCTATCTATCTAGACATCTATCTAAACATCCATCTAGACATCTATCTAGACATCTATCTAGACATCTATCTAGGCATCTAGACATCTATCTATCTAGACCTTTCTCTATCTAGACTATCTATCTATCTATCTAGACATCCATCTAAACATCTATCCATCTATCTATCTAGACATCCATCTAAACATCTATCTATCTATCTATCTAGACATCTATCTATCTATCTAGACATCTATCTATCTAGACATCTATCTAGACATCTATCTATCTAGACATCTATCTAGACATCTATCTATCTAGACATCTATCTAGACATCTATCTATCTAGACACCTATCTATCTAAACATCTACCTATCTAGACATCCATCTAAACATCTATCCATCTATCTATCTATCTATCTAGACATTTATCTATCTAGAAATCTATCCCACAAGCCATCTATCTATCTAGACATCTATCGAGACATCTATCTATCTATCTATCTATCTATCTATCTATCTAAACATCCATCTAGACATCTACCTAGACATCTATCTAGGCATCTAGACCTCTCTCTATTTAGACATCTATCTATCCATCTATCTATCTAGACATCTATCTAGGCATCTAGACATCTATCTATCTAGACCTCTCTCTATCTAGACTATCTATCTATCTAGACATCCATCTAAACATCTATCTATCTATCTATATATCTAGACATCTATCTATCTATCTAGACATCTATCTATCTAGACATCTATCTAGACATCTATCTATCTAGACATCTATCTAGACATCTATCTATCTAGACACCTATCTATCTAAACATCTACCTATCTAGACATCCATCTAAACATCTATCCATCTATCTATCTATCTAGACATTTATCTATCTAGAAATCTATCCCACAAGCCATCTATCTATCTAGACATCTATCTGGACATCTATCGAGACATCTACCTATCTATCTATCTATCTAAACATCCATCTAGACATCTACCTAGACATCTATCTAGGCATCTAGACCTCTCTCTATTTAGACATCTATCTATCCATCTATCTATCTAGACATCTATCTAGGCCTCTCTCTATCTAGACTATCTATCTATCTAGTCATCCATCTAAACATCCATCCATCTATCTATCTAGACATCCATCTAAACATCTATCTATCTATCTAGACATCTATCTATCTAGACATCTATCTATCTAGACCTCTCTCTATCTAGACTATCTATCGATCTAGACATCCATCTAAACATCTATCCATCTATCTATCTAGACATACATCTAAACATCTATCTATCTATCTAGACATCTATCTATCTATCTAGACATCTATCTATCTATCTAGACATCTATCTATCTAGACATCTATCTAGACATCTATCTATCTAGACACCTATCTATCTAAACATCTACCTATCTAGACATCCATCTAAACATCTATCCATCTAGACATTTATCTATCTAGAAATCTATCCCACTAGCCATCTATCTATCTAGACATCTATCTGGACATCTATCGAGACATCTATCTATCTAGACATCTATCTATCTATCTATCTATCTATCTAGACATCTATCTAGACATTTATCTATATATCTAGACATCTACCTAGACATCTACCTAGGCATCTAGACCTCTCTCTATCTAGACAACTATCTATCCATCTAGACATCTATCTATCTAGACATCTATCTATCTAGACATCTATCTAGGCATCTAGACATCTATCTATCTAGACCTCTCTCTATCTAGACTATCTATCGATCTAGACATCCATCTAAACATCTATCCATCTATCTATCTAGACATACATCTAAACATCTATCTATCTATCTAGACATCTATCTATCTATCTAGACATCTATCTATCTATCTAGACATCTATCTATCTAGACATCTATCTAGACATCTATCTATCTAGACACCTATCTATCTAAACATCTACCTATCTAGACATCCATCTAAACATCTATCCATCTAGACATTTATCTATCTAGAAATCTATCCCACTAGCTATCTATCTAGACATCTATCTGGACATCTATCGAGACATCTATCTATCTAGACATCTATCTATCTATCTCTCTAGACATCTATCTATCTATCTATCTATCTAAACATCCATCTAGACATCTACCTAGACATCTATCTAGGCATCTAGACCTCTCTCTATTTAGACATCTATCTATCCATCTATCTATCTAGACATCTATCTAGGCATCTAGACATCTATCTATCTAGGCCTCTCTCTATCTAGACTATCTATCTATCTAGTCATCCATCTAAACATCCATCCATCTATCTATCTAGACATCCATCTAAACATCTATCTATCTATCTAGACATCTATCTATCTAGACATCTATCTATCTATCTATCTAGACATCTATCTATCTAGACATCTATCTATCTAGACATCTATCTAGACATCTATCTAGACATCTATCTATCTAGACACCTATCTATCTAAACATCTACCTATCTAGACATCCATCTAAACATCTATCCATCTATCTAGACATTTATCTATCTAGAAATCTATCCCACTAGCCATCTATCTATCTAGACATCTATCTGGACATCTATCGAGACATCTATCTATCTAGACATCTATCTATCTAAACATCCATCTAGACATCTACCTAGACATCTATCTAGGCATCTAGACCTCTCTCTATTTAGACATCTATCTATCCATCTATCTATCTAGACATCTATCTAGGCATCTAGACATCTATCTATCTAGACCTCTCTCTATCTAGACTATCTATCTATCTAGACATCCATCTAAACATCTATCCATCTATCTATCTAGACATCCATCTAAACATCTATCTATCTATCTATCTAGACATCTATCTATCTATCTATCTATCTAGACATCTATCTATCTAGACATCTATCTAGACATCTATCTATCTAGACATCTATCTAAACATCCATCTAGACATCTATCTAGACATCTATCTAGACATCTATCTAGGCATCTAGACATCTATCTATCTAGACCTTTCTCTATCTAGACTATCTATCTATCTATCTAGACATCCATCTAAACATCTATCCATCTATCTATCTAGACATCCATCTAAACATCTATCTATCTATCTATCTAGACATCTATCTATCTATCTAGACATCTATCTATCTAGACATCTATCTAGACATCTATCTATCTAGACATCTATCTAGACATCTATCTATCTAGACATCTATCTAGACATCTATCTATCTAGACACCTATCTATCTAAACATCTACCTATCTAGACATCCATCTAAACATCTATCCATCTATCTATCTATCTATCTAGACATTTATCTATCTAGAAATCTATCCCACAAGCCATCTATCTATCTAGACATCTATCGAGACATCTATCTATCTATCTATCTATCTATCTATCTATCTAAACATCCATCTAGACATCTACCTAGACATCTATCTAGGCATCTAGACCTCTCTCTATTTAGACATCTATCTATCCATCTATCTATCTAGACATCTATCTAGGCATCTAGACATCTATCTATCTAGACCTCTCTCTATCTAGACTATCTATCTATCTAGACATCCATCTAAACATCTATCTATCTATCTATATATCTAGACATCTATCTATCTATCTAGACATCTATCTATCTAGACATCTATCTAGACATCTATCTATCTAGACATCTATCTAGACATCTATCTATCTAGACACCTATCTATCTAAACATCTACCTATCTAGACATCCATCTAAACATCTATCCATCTATCTATCTATCTAGACATTTATCTATCTAGAAATCTATCCCACAAGCCATCTATCTATCTAGACATCTATCTGGACATCTATCGAGACATCTACCTATCTATCTATCTATCTAAACATCCATCTAGACATCTACCTAGACATCTATCTAGGCATCTAGACCTCTCTCTATTTAGACATCTATCTATCCATCTATCTATCTAGACATCTATCTAGGCCTCTCTCTATCTAGACTATCTATCTATCTAGTCATCCATCTAAACATCCATCCATCTATCTATCTAGACATCCATCTAAACATCTATCTATCTATCTAGACATCTATCTATCTAGACATCTATCTATCTAGACCTCTCTCTATCTAGACTATCTATCGATCTAGACATCCATCTAAACATCTATCCATCTATCTATCTAGACATACATCTAAACATCTATCTATCTATCTAGACATCTATCTATCTATCTAGACATCTATCTATCTATCTAGACATCTATCTATCTAGACATCTATCTAGACATCTATCTATCTAGACACCTATCTATCTAAACATCTACCTATCTAGACATCCATCTAAACATCTATCCATCTAGACATTTATCTATCTAGAAATCTATCCCACTAGCCATCTATCTATCTAGACATCTATCTGGACATCTATCGAGACATCTATCTATCTAGACATCTATCTATCTATCTATCTATCTATCTAGACATCTATCTATCTATCTATCTATCTAAACATCCATCTAGACATCTACCTAGACATCTATCTAGGCATCTAGACCTCTCTCTATTTAGACATCTATCTATCCATCTATCTATCTAGACATCTATCTAGGCATCTAGACATCTATCTATCTAGGCCTCTCTCTATCTAGACTATCTATCTATCTAGTCATCCATCTAAACATCCATCCATCTATCTATCTAGACATCCATCTAAACATCTATCTATCTATCTAGACATCTATCTATCTAGACATCTATCTATCTATCTAGACATCTATCTATCTAGACATCTATCTATCTAGACATCTATCTAGACATCTATCTAGACATCTATCTAGACATCTATCTATCTAGACACCTATCTATCTAAACATCTACCTATCTAGACATCCATCTAAACATCTATCCATCTATCTAGACATTTATCTATCTAGAAATCTATCCCACTAGCCATCTATCTATCTAGACATCTATCTGGACATCTATCGAGACATCTATCTATCTAGACATCTATCTATCTAAACATCCATCTAGACATCTACCTAGACATCTATCTAGGCATCTAGACCTCTCTCTATTTAGACATCTATCTATCCATCTATCTATCTAGACATCTATCTAGGCATCTAGACATCTATCTATCTAGACCTCTCTCTATCTAGACTATCTATCTATCTAGACATCCATCTAAACATTTATCCATCTATCTATCTAGACATCCATCTAAACATCTATCTATCTATCTATCTAGACATCTATCTATCTATCTAGACATCTATCTATCTAGACATCTATCTAGACATCTATCTATCTAGACATCTATCTAAACATCCATCTAGACATCTATCTAGACATCTATCTAGACATCTATCTAGGCATCTAGACATCTATCTATCTAGACCTCTCTCTATCTAGACTATCTATCTAGACATCCATCTAAACATCTATCCATCTATCTATCTAGACATCCATCTAAACATCTATCTATCTATCTATCTAGACATCTATCTATCTATCTAGACATCTATCTATCTAGACATCTATCTAGACATCTATCTATCTAGACATCTATCTAGACATCTATCTATCTAGACATCTATCTAGACATCTATCTATCTAGACACCTATCTATCTAAACATCTACCTATCTAGACATCCATCTAAACATCTATCCATCTATCTATCTATCTATCTATCTAGACATTTATCTATCTAGAAATCTATCCCACAAGCCATCTATCTATCTAGACATCTATCGAGACATCTATCTATCTATCTATCTATCTATCTAAACATCCATCTAGACATCTACCTAGACATCTATCTAGGCATCTAGACCTCTCTCTATTTAGACATCTATCTATCCATCTATCTATCTAGACATCTATCTAGGCATCTAGACATCTATCTATCTAGACCTCTCTCTATCTAGACTATCTATCTATCTAGACATCCATCTAAACATCTATCCATCTATCTATCTAGACATCCATCTAAACATCTATCTATCTATCTATATATCTAGACATCTATCTATCTATCTAGACATCTATCTATCTAGACATCTATCTAGACATCTATCTATCTAGACATCTATCTAGACATCTATCTATCTAGACACCTATCTATCTAAACATCTACCTATCTAGACATCCATCTAAACATCTATCCATCTATCTATCTATCTAGACATTTATCTATCTAGAAATCTATCCCACAAGCCATCTATCTATCTAGACATCTATCTGGACATCTATCGAGACATCTACCTATCTATCTATCTATCTAAACATCCATCTAGACATCTACCTAGACATCTATCTAGGCATCTAGACCTCTCTCTATTTAGACATCTATCTATCCATCTATCTATCTAGACATCTATCTAGGCCTCTCTCTATCTAGACTATCTATCTATCTAGTCATCCATCTAAACATCCATCCATCTATCTATCTAGACATCCATCTAAACATCTATCTATCTATCTAGACATCTATCTATCTAGACATCTATCTAGACATCTATCTATCTAGACATCTATCTATCTAGACATCTATCTATCTATCTATCTAGACATCTATCTATCTAGACATCTATCTATCTAGACATCTATCTAGACATCTATCTATCTAGACACCTATCTATCTAAACATCTACCTATCTAGACATCCATCTAAACATCTATCCATCTATCTAGACATTTATCTATCTAGAAATCTATCCCACTAGCCATCTATCTATCTAGACATCTATCTGGACATCTATCTAGACATCTATCTATCTAGACATCTATCTAGACATCTATCTATCTAGACACCTATCTATCTAAACATCTACCTATCTAGACATCCATCTAAACATCTATCCATCTATCTATCTATCTAGACATTTATCTATCTAGAAATCTATCCCACAAGCCATCTATCTATCTAGACATCTATCGAGACATCTATCTAGGCATCTAGACCTCTCTCTATTTAGACATCTATCTATCCATCTATCTATCTAGACATCTATCTAGGCATCTAGACATCTATCTATCTAGACCTCTCTCTATCTAGACTATCTATCTAGACATCCATCTAAACATCTATCCATCTATCTATCTAGACATCCATCTAAACATCTATCTATCTATATATCTAGACATCTATCTATCTATCTAGACATCTATCTATCTAGACATCTATCTAGACATCTATCTATCTAGACATCTATCTAGACATCTATCTATCTAGACACCTATCTATCTAAACATCTACCTATCTAGACATCCATCTAAACATCTATCCATCTATCTATCTATCTAGACATTTATCTATCTAGAAATCTATCCCACAAGCCATCTATCTATCTAGACATCTATCTGGACATCTATCGAGACATCTATCTATCTATCTATCTATCTATCTAAACATCCATCTAGACATCTACCTAGACATCTATCTAGGCATCTAGACCTCTCTCTATTTAGACATCTATCTATCCATCTATCTATCTAGACATCTATCTAGGCATCTAGACATCTATCTATCTAGACCTCTCTCTATCTAGACTATCTATCTATCTAGACATCCATCTAAACATCTATCCATCTATCTATCTAGACATCCATCTAAACATCTATCTATCTATATATCTAGACACTATCTATCTATCTAAACATCTATATATCTAGACACCTATCTATCTAGACATCTATCTATCTAGACATCCATATAAACATCTATCTATCTATCTAGACATCTATCTATCTAGACACCTATCTAGACATCTATCTAGACATCTATCTATCTATCTAGACATCTATCTATCTAGACATCCATCTAAACATCTATCTATCCATCTATCTAGACACCTATCTAGACATCTATCTATCTATCTAGACACCTATCTATCTAGACATCTATCCATCTAGACATTATCTATCTAGACATCTATCTATCTAGACAGCTATCTATCTAGACATCTATCTATCTAGACATCCCACTAAACATCTAGACACCTATCTAGACACCTATCTAGACATCTATCTATCTATCTAGACATCTATCTATCTAGACACCTATCTATCTATCTATCTAGACACCTATCTAGACATCTATCTATCTATCTATCTAGACATCTATCTATCTATCTAGACACCTATCTAGACATTTACTATCTAGACATCTATCTATCTAGACATCTGTCTAGACATTTATCTAGACATCTATCTATCTAATATTTGACCACTAGATGTTGCTGTATTTGTGTGGTGCAACTGAAAACAAGTGCTAAAAAGATTACAAACTAAAACGACTACTATACACATATATAAACCTGCCTACCAAATTTCAAGCAATTTCAAGTTTCTCTTTCAATTTGCTGAAATCGATGTTTTTATTTCTGTAGATTATGTCCATTAAATGAAATGAACGGTCTTTATGATCATTCAACGATAGTTTACGAAAATGGCGGACTTCTCCTTAAAAAGCAAGTAAAACGAATTAAATCGATAAAAATGTGTGTGTGTTCGTGGCCTATAGTTTTCGAAACGGCAGAACCGATTTTCCTGAAAATTCACAAAGTTGTACTTTGGGCCTCTGGGAGGGTTTTTAGCTTGGTTTGGTGTCAAGCCCCGCCTCCAATAAAGACCAACAAAGAAGAAAAAGCTGCTCTGGAGCTGCTTGCGGCTCTTTGGCACACCCTAGTGGCTCCCTGGTGCGTTTCTAACAGCCCCAACAACCTCACCCAAGTAATGCCGGGCCATTACGCTTGTATACAATAAATAGGTTCCTATTCGGGTTCTTTTGGGAATACAACCTCAGTTATAGCGTGGGCTTCACCCGACACTGAGTCGGTAAATCAGAAGCCGGGTGGTTGGGTGGGTGGACGGCGGCGTAGCGACAGATGGACGTTTTGCATATTTGGAATTCCTGACGACAACGTGACGCTAGCGCTCGTCTGGCGCCAAGCTAAAACTCGTTCTACATCACTTATTAGTAGTTATGAATCCTACTGTAAGGTGGGCTTAGGGTACTTCCCCAAAAAGTGTGTATTTCTAAACAGGGTTGGGTAGGGTTACTTTCACTGGATTACTTTCAATGACTTTTGGATGACTCCAATACCAAATATGCTAATAAAAGACAAAATACACTAAATATGAATCAAATGATGACTCACAACACGTGGTAAGCTTTCTCTCCTGGCTTTGATCTCTTTGATCTCCGGCAAAACGAACATCAAATGCGACAGAAACAAAATGAAAATCAATCCAGCATCATTTTTGCCGTTCCATGTATTCCGTTACTCCCGAGCCTGCACAAAATTGAGTCATTTTATTCCTATTTAGTTTCTTTTGTCTTTTATGAGCATATTTGGTATTGGAGTCATCCAAAAGTAATTGAAAGTAATCCAAATAAAGTAACCCTACCCAACCCTGGATATAGTACATACAGACAAACAGGAGGACATTACGCCTGCTTCTCATCACCTGCACCTGACTCTAATCAATCTAAAGGAACCAGTAAACACCAATATTTAAGGACCGTGCCCACAGCAAAAGCTGTCAGATGTTTACCTGCTCTTGATGGCACTGGCATTTTAAAACAAATTTTGTGTATATAGTCAGGGTTGGGTATGGTTATTTTAACTGGATTACTTTCAATTACTTTTGGATGACTCCTATAGCAAATATGCTAATAAAAGACAAAAGAAACTAAATTTGAATAAAATGATGACTCACAACACGTGGTAAGCTTTCTCTCCTGGCTTTGATCTCTTTGATCCCCAGCAAAACGAACAGAAAATAAAAACAGCTTGCCAACATCATTTTTGCCTTTCCGTGTATTCCGTTACTCCCCAAGCCTGCACAAAATTGAGTCATTTTATTCATATTTAGTTTCTTTTGTTTTTTTATTAGCATATTTGCTATTGGAGTCATCCAAAAGTCATTGAAAGTAATCAAGTTAAAGTAACCCTAACCAACCCTGTTTCTAAACCAGATGGTATCACGTTTCTCTTTGAAATATTTCTTTCTTTCTCTTTCTTTGTTCTGCCTAAATAAATGCAGTTGGTGGGGGAAGGGCCCCCCAGAGTTAGGAGCGCGGCCAAGTAGATGGACATGAGTAAGTTCCTCCTCTCCTGGCCCCTGTATGATCGTTAGCAACTTGTAAATAGCTCTCCCACATGTAAGAGGTCGATTTAGACCCCACACCTACCGGTTCCACTCTACCATCCTATCGTCTATTGGAGCCTACCAACTGATGTACGGTACAAAAACGTCGAGATTTTCGGGAAAAATGGCCGTAAAAATGGAAATGTGCAGACGGGAGCCTGGACGGACCATCTGGGAGAGAGGGCAGATGCCCGGTGGGTGGCTTCATGTCTGTTGGGCCCCATTCTCTGCTACATTAGCATGATTCCACCGACTTTCATTTCCCTGGATGGAGGAGTCATTCGATGGAGTCATTCGGTGCCATTGGGGGCTAAAGACCCGGAAACTCGCTTCTTTTTCCATTTTGCATTTTTCTTTTTTGACTCAAAGACGAGCATTGTCATCCTTCCTGTGAGTCAAGTCCTGTTTATTTGTTTGGCCCTTGATCACAAAGCGTCTCAAAGGGCTGCACAGACCACAGATTATGCAAACTACCGACTAATATGACACCATCCCCTGATCTAAAACCTACATGAGGGCAAGGAAAAACCCAAAAACCTCAGTCCAGTCATGTTTTTGTTTGGCCCTTAATCACAAAGAGTCTCAAAGGGCTGCACAGACCACAGATTATGCAAACTACAGACTATTATGACACCACCCCCTGATCTAAAACCTACATGAGGGCAAGGAAAAACCCAAAAACCTCAGTCCAGTCATGTTTTTTGTTTGGCCCTTAATCACAAAGAGTCTCAAAGGGCTGCACAGACCACAGATTATGCAAACTACAGACTATTATGACACCACCCCCTGATCTAAAACCTACATGAGGGCAAGGAAAAACCCAAAAACCTCAGTCCAGTCATGTTTTTTGTTTGGCCCTTAATCACAAAGAGTCTCAAAGGGCTGCAGACACCACAGACTATTGCAAACCACAGACTATTACAACACCATCACCTGATACTGTCAACATAAAATATAGGTTATTTTATACTAAATCAAAACATACATATTTAAATTTTAGCCATATGAGCAGTTCTTTTAAACATATATTCTAACATGACTTATATTTATTCCTCCAACTAGTTATGCACATTTTCTGACTTATGGTTTGTTTTTAAATGATTTATTCATCCTTTCATTTGTTTATTTATCGCCTTAAGCGGCAGTGATTGCTCATTCATTTATTATCAATGTTCTATAAATGACAGTCGCTGGTTCGCGCCTCGGCCGAGTCATACCTAAGACTTATAACATTGGTAAAATGGCGGCGCCCTCTGTTGGCTGCGGCTGCATCGGCTCGCTACAACGGGTCAGGTGTATCGACATTTCGTTCTGTGTACATTGTTACAAAGAATGACAATACAAAGGAAATTATTATTATTATTATTATTACATATACACAAGGATCCTTTTTTTAATGATGTATTATTATTCTTATTAGTAGTATTATAGCATTTATTGTGGAGTACTACTTACACGAACACACACAGCAAATTGCAGCTCAATTTTGTGAAGAATTATTTTATTTTTATTTTTTTGAAATGAACGCTCTGAATTCCGACGACTCATGAATGGAGCACAGTGACATGTAATACTCTAAACCACCAAAAGAGGGCACTGTTGTGTTTCTCATGCTTTTTGTGCGAAGCCGCACTTTTTTTCCATTATAGATATATATATTTTTAGATATTAGATATTGGAAAATATATAATATTTAAAATATATTTATATGTTTTCAAGAGATATTAACCAAATAAATATCTTAAATAACAATAATAAAAAAATACCAGTAGAACTCAAATGTGTTATTCTCTAGAAAAATGTCAAAAATAAAAAAAATGTTTTTATTTTTTATTCTCTAAAAATAAAAAAAATAAAATACTTTAAATGAATAAAAGGTTTCTGCCAGTAGGTTTTTTCCCAGTAAAATTTGGCCAAAATTCATATAAAAATACGCTAGAGGAACAAAAAAAATCATTCTAGAAAATCAACAAAAACAATATCAGGAAGTTAAACAAAACGTTCTTTTTTTTTTTTTTAGTAGAATAAAAAAATAATGAATAAAATCAGCAAAATTATACACAATATTTTTAATATATTTTTAAAATTCATTTTATATTATAGTGTCATATTTTGTTTACTATGTTCTTATTTTTTATTGATATTATTAAAATAAGAAAATGTTCATTCAAATCAGCATCATTTTATTACTTTGGTTTATTGTCATTTTATTTTCCTTTTTGCACAATTTTATTTTTACTATGTTCAACATTTTCGTTATAATTATCAAAACAAGAAATGAACTAAAATGTACCAAATTTTTCTTTTTACTTTATTTGATTCTTTTTTTTTGCATTTAAATCTCTTTTATTGAATATATTCTTGATTTTTTGTGTTATTATAACGATTAAAATAAGATCATATTAATCAAAATCAGCTAAATTAGGGGCAAAACTTTTTACTTTACTTGATTTATTTCAAGATTTATCTTTTTTAATTTTATTGTAACATTTTTTTTGATAATAATTAACATTTCTGAAGTGCAGTCAATCATTATTATCATTAAATTAAGATAATAATAAACAAAATAATCAAAACTAAGTGCAGAATGACTGACTTTGATTTGCAAGGCAAATGTACTAACCATAGGTGACGAAGAGGCGGCCCGCGGGCCAGATCAGGCCCGCTAAGGGATTGAATCTGGCCCAGGAGACAACACTCAGAGAAGCGCAAGAGAAAAACAAGCTGCAGGTTGAAATAGGTCCACTGTATGTTGCCAAAGAACAAAGACACTGTACTTGTATTTCTTTCTCTCCCTCTCTCTTTCTTTGTCCCACCCTCTCTCTTCTCTTCCCTCCTTCTTTCTCTTATTTCTTTACCTCTCTCTCTCACTCCCTCTCTCTCTCTTTTCCACCTCTTTTCTCCTACACTCTGTCTATGTCTTTCTCTCTCTTTGTCTTTTTAACTTCTTTTGCTCTAACTTTTTTTTTTCCATTTTCTCTCTTTTCTCTTTCTGTTTTCCTACCCTACGCACTTTCTTTTCTCTTTTCTCTCCTTCTGTCTTTCAATTTCTCTTTGGATTCCTTTCTTCCTCTCCCTTTCTTTCCCCGTCTCTCACGACTTCTCTTTTTATCTTTTTTGTTTCTCCCTCTCTCTCCCTCTCTCTTTCTTTGTCCCACCCTCTCTCTTCTCTTCCCTCCTTCTTTCTCTTATTTCTTTACCTCTCTCTCTCTCCCCCTCCCTCTCTTTCTTTTCACCCCCTTTTCTCTCACTCTGTCTGTGTCTCTTTCACTCGCTGTGTCTCTCTTTTTCTCTTCCTTTGTTGCTCTTTGACTCTTTCTCTCTCTGTGTCTTTTTAACTTCTTTTGCTTCAACTTCCTTTTTTCCTTTTCTCTCTTTTCTCTTTCTCTCTTCATACCCTTTGCGCAAAACGAGAAAAGGACAGGAAGAAACATGCAGCCCGGGATCCATTTTTACACTCGATTATCATATGCAAGTGTGTACAATCATTGTTGACTTCTGGAAAGAGAAGTTGAACGTTTACAACTCCTTCACAATGTCTAAAAATCGGTCCAATTTCCTGAAGCGCACCAAACGCGACAGCGTCTTCCCTAAATTCCAAAATAAAACGTCAAGCGACATTCAAAAGAAGCAAAAGACGCAAAACGGGAAAAGGACAGGAAGAAACATGCAGCCCGGGATCCATTTTTACACTCGATTATCACATGCAAGTGTGTACAATCATAGATTGACTTCCGGAAAGAGAAGTTGAACGTTTACAACTCCTTCACAACGTCTAAAAATTGCCCAAAGTGAACTACAAGGTTGCAAAGTTTTGTTTTTTTTTGCAGCAGAGGCATCGTCGTCTCTCTCGTCTCTTAAAATGAACGTCTCGCCGACTTTCGAGAAGAAAAAAACAAACATTTGTCACGTTGTGGAATAAATCTTCTCTAATTGCTTGACAAAAGCTGACAAGAGATGCTTTTTTTCTTTTCTATTTTAGTCTTTTGTCTCCGCTTTTAGCTTTCTTTATTTTGCCTGACAGTCGCTTGCCAGGATCTAAGCGTGAGGATTACCAAACATATTTTGCAACTTTTTTCTTTGATTTTTTTTTTTAACACAATATTCCCGGAGTAGAAGATGGACCTGAATTCATATTTAATAAAGGAACAGTGTTTTGAGAGAGTGGGTACTTGAAGGCATCATTTTTCAATTAGGACAAACAGAAAGATATGTGTATATATATATTACTGGCAGAGTTGGGTAGGGTTACTTTAACGCACAGGTGTCAAAGAGGCGGCCCGCGGGCCAGATCGGGCCCGTTAAGGGATTGAATCCAGCCCGCGAGACAACACTCAGAGAAGCGCAAGAGAAAAATAAGCTGCAGGTTGAAATATGTCGACTTGATGTTGCCAGAGCCAGGTGCCTCGAACAAAGACACTGTACTTGTGTCTGTCTGTCCCTCTCGTCTTTATCCCTTTCTCTATCTCTATCCCTCTCGTCTTTATTCTTCTCTCTCTTTCTCCCTCTCGTCTTTATTCCTCTCTCTCTCTCTCTCCCTCTCGTCTTTATTCCTCTCTCTCTCCCTATCGTCTTTATTCCTCTCTCTCTCCCTCTCGTCTTTATTCCTCTCTCTCTCTCTCCCTATCTTTCTCTCTCCCTCTCGTCTTTGTTTCTCTCTCTCTCCCTCTCGTCTTTATTCCTCTCTCTCTCTCCCTCCCTCTTTTTAACTTCTTTTTTCCCTTTTCTCTTTTCTCTTTCTCACTTCCTACCCTTCGCGCTCTCTCTTCTCTTTTCTCTTCCTCTGTCTTTCTATTTCTCTTTGGATTTCTTTCTTCCTCTCCCTTTCTTTTCCCCCTCTCTCACGACTTCTCTTTTTATCTCTTTTGATACTTATGCTCTCTCCCTCTCTCTCTTTCTCTTTCTTTGTCCCACTTTCTCTCTCTCTCTCTCCCTCTCATCTTTATTCCTCTCTCACTCCCTCTCGTCTTTATTCCTCTCTCTCTCCCTACCTTTCTCTCTCTCTCCCTCTCGTCTTTATTTCTCTCTCTCTCCCTCTCGTCTTTATTCCTCTCTCTCTCTCCCTCTCTCTATCTCTTTTTAACTTATTTTGCTCTAACTTCTTTTTTCTCTTTTCTCTTTCTCACTTCCTACCCTTCGCGCTCTCTCTTCTCTTTTCTCTTCCTCTGTCTTTCTATTTCTCTTTGGATTTCTTTCTTCCTCTCCCTTTCTTTTCCCCCTCTCTCACGACTACTCTTTTTATCTCTTTTGTTACTTATGCTCTCTCCCTCTCTCTCTTTCTCTTTCTTTTTCCCACTTTCTCTCTCTCTCTCTCCCTCTTGTCTTTATTCCTCTCTCTCTCCCTCTCGTCTTTATTCCTCTCTCTCTCTCTCCCTATCTTTCTCTCTCCCTCTCGTCTTTATTCCTCTCTCTCTCTCCCTCTTTTTAACTTCTTTTGCTCTAACTTCTTTTTTCCCTTTTCTCTTTTCTCTTTCTCACTTCCTACCCTTCGCGCTCTCTCTTCTCTTTTCTCTTCCTCTGTCTTTCTATTTCTCTTTGGATTTCTTTCTTCCTCTCCCTTTCTTTTCCCCCTCTCTCACGACTTCTCTTTTTATCTCTTTTGATACTTATGCTCTCTCCCTCTCTCTCTTTCTCTTTCTTTTTCCCACTTTCTCTCTCTCTCTCTCCCTCTTGTCTTTATTCCTCTCTCTCTCCCTCTCGTCTTTATTCCTCTCTCTCTCCCTCTCGTCTTTATTCCTCTCTCTCTCCCTCTCGTCTTTATTCCTCTCTCTCTCCCTATCTCTCTCTCTCCCCCTCTCGTCTTTATTTCTCTCTCTCTCCCTCTCGTCTTTATTCCTCTCTCTCTCTCCCTCTCTCTTTTTAACTTATTTTGCTCTAACTTCTTTTTTCTCTTTTCTCTTTTCTCTTTCTCACTTCCTACCCTTCGCGCTCTCTCTTCTCTTTTCTCTTCCTCTGTCTTTCTATTTCTCTTTGGATTTCTTTCTTCCTCTCCCTTTCTTTTCCCCCTCTCTCACGACTTCTCTTTTTATCTCTTTTGTTACTTATGCTCTCTCCCTCTCTCTCTTTCTCTTTCTTTGTCCCACTTTCTCTCTCTCTCTCTCTCCCTCTCATCTTTATTCCTCTCTCCCTCTCTCTCCCTCTTGTCTTTATTCCTCTCTCTCTCCCTCTCGTCTTTATTCCTCTCTCTCTCCCTCTCGTCTTTATTCCTCTCTCTCTCCCTATCTCTCTCTCTCCCTCTTGTCTTTATTCCTCTCTCTCTCCCTCTCGTCTTTATTCCTCTCTCTCTCCCTCTCGTCTTTATTCCTCTCTCTCTCCCTATCTCTCTCTCTCCCTCTCGTCTTTATTTCTCTCTCTCTCCCTCTCGTCTTTATTCCTCTCTCTCTCTCCCCCTCTCTCTCTCTTTTTAACTTATTTTGCTCTAACTTCTTTTTCTCTTTTCTCTTTCTCACTTCCTACCCTTCGCGCTCTCTCTTCTCTTTTCTCTTCCTCTGTCTTTCGATTTCTCTTTGGATTTCTTTCTTCCTCTCCCTTTCTTTTTCCCCTCTCTCACAACTTATTATCGCTTTTGTTTCTCACGGTCTCTCCCTCTCTCTCTTTTTCTTTCTTTGTCCCGCCCTCTCTCCTTTTCCCTCCCTCTTTCTTTTATTTCTTTTTCTTTCTCTTTAATCTCCTCTTCCGGCCCCCGACAGAATGTTTGTTCTATCTTGTGGCCCCCGAGTTCAAATGATTTTGACACACCTGCTTTAACGTGATTACTTCCAATTACTTTTGGATGACTCCAATACCAAATATGATAATAAAAGACAAAAGAAAGTAAATATGGATAAAATGATGACTCACAACACGTGGTAAGCTTTCTCTCCTGGCTGTGATCTCTTTGATCTCCGGCAAAACGAACATCAAATGCGACAGAAACAAAATGGAAATGAATCCAAACAGCGGACGTGAGACGACTCTTTGTGTTCTTTTGTGAAAAAAAAGAAGAAAAACTGGAAAAGGGGGATTGAAAAGGATAAAAAACAACAATAAAAGAAAAGAAAAGAGAAAAAAAACAATTCAAAAGGGGAACAAAGAAAAGAAAATAAAATAAAAGAAAAAAATGTAAACATAAGAAAAAAGGAATGAAGAACAAAGGGAAAAACAACAAAGACAAAAGAATAGAAAGGAAAAAAAGGAAACAGAAAGACAAAAATTAGTCAAATAAAACAGGAAAGGAACAAAGTCAAAGACAAAAAAGTCAAGGAAAATAAGAGAAAAAAGAAAGAGAAAACAAAAACAAAAAATAATAAGTAAACGGAAAAAAAAAGAATAGGAAAAGAAAAATAAAATAAGAAAGAAAGGGACAACTGAAAAAGGAAGCGAAGTAAAAAGAAAAAAGAAAGAGGCCTAGAGAAAAATAAAGTAAAAAAAGAGAAAAAAAAACAAGAAACGGAGAGAGGAAAAATGAAGACAAAAAAGGACATGAAAAGGATAAAAAAAACAATGAAATAAAAGAAAAGAGAAAAAAACAATTCAAAAAGGGAAACGGGGGAACAAAGAAAAGAATACAAAAAAGAAAATATAAGAACAAATGAATGAAACACTGAGGGAAAAACAAAAGAAACAAAGTAAAACAACAAAGACGAAAGAAAAGAAACAGGAAAAATGAAATAAAAAGACAAAAAGGAGTAAAATATAAAGGAAAAGGAACAAAGACAAAATAGTCAAAAAAGTCAAGGATAATAAGAGAAAAAAAGCAAAAGAAAAAAAAGTAGTAAAAGACAATATAAAAAGAATAGGAAAATAATGAAAAGAGAAAGAAAGGGACAATTGAAAAAAAGAAGAGGAAAAAATAAGTTAAAGAAGAGAAAAAAAAGAAGTAAAAGTCAATATAAAAAGAATAGGAAAAAAACAAAAAGAGAAAGAAAGGGACAATTGAAAAAAAGAAGAGGAAAAAATAAGTTAAAGAAGAGGGAAAAAAAAGAAGTAAAAGAAGAATAGGAAAAAAAAACAAAAGAGAAAGAAAGGGACAACTGGAAAAAAGAAGAGGAAAAAATAAGTAAAAGAAGAGAAAAAAAAACAAGAAAGAAAGAAAATGAGAAAAAGAATGAGAAAAAAGAAAGAGAGATTTTTGCTCATTATTCAAATCAATCGGGTTTGGTATCAGACGTATTGATTTTGACCACTAGGAGGCGCCGAGTAATAGACACGGTCCCTTTAAAACTAGCGCCACAGCACTAATGAAGCCTTTCCATACTACTTAACATCAAATGAGAGCAAAATCCAGTTAAAGATCCCCCCTCCCCCGGGGTTTTTCTCTCCCTTCAAAATAAAAGAAGAATGGAAATAAAAAGCCACCTATTACCGTTCTCCCCAATTTTCCAATTTGCAAATCCCAGCCCGAGGGCCCACTGAAAAAAAAGCGCCGCCGCGGCCGACCTGATGCAATTCCCGCGCAAACTCCCCCCGACACTTCCGAACATTCCCTTTCATCGTTTTTTTTTTTTCTTTCATTTGCGTTTTCCGCACCACGAAATAAATGATATTGAATTTGAATTAACAGACGCTGTCAGGACCGGAACGCAAACGGGACCCACTCGCGTAACGTTTCTCACACGTTTTATTAGAAGAAAGCGATGGCGGTGTCGGGAACAGAAAATGGGTCAGTAGCCGGGATAGAAGAGCAAAATCGTGGTCGGGATCGGAAACGAGTCGAAAGCCAGGAAAGGAGAGTCGACGTGGTCAGGATCAAAAACGGATCGTTATTCGAGACGGGAGAGCAGACGTGGTCGAGATTAAAAGAGATCGTAGCGGGAGACAAACAGGAGCAAAAAACAGGCAGAAAAGGGATTGCCGTGTAAAAACAGAGATTCACAGACGGACCGACTAAAGGGGACTGACAGGACAGAGTTAAAAGAGCAAAACATGGTCGGGATCGGAAACGAGTCGAAAGCCAGGAAAGGAAAGTCGACGTGGTCAGGATCAAAAACGGATCGTTATTCGAGACGGGAGAGCAGACGTGGTCGAGATTAAAAGAGATCGTAGCGGGAGACAAACAGGAGCAAAAAACAGGCAGAAAAGGGATTGCCGTGTAAAAACAGAGATTCACAGACGGACCGACTAAAGGGGACTGACAGGACAGAGTTTAAAGAGCAAAACATGGTCGGGATCGGAAACGAGTCGAAAGCCAGGAGAGGAGAGTAGACGTGGTCAGGATCGAAAACGGATCGTTATTCGGGACGGGAGAGCAGACCTGCCTGGTCGAGATCAAAACAGGTCATAATTCGGGACGGGAGAGCAGACGTGGTGGAGATCAAAAAAGATCGTAATAGGAGGCAAACAGGGGCAAAAATCAGGACAGGTCATAATTCGGGACGGGAGAGCAGACCTGGTCGAGATCAAAAACGGATCGTTATTTGGGACGGGAGACCAGACGGGGTCGAGATCAAAACAGGTCATAATTCGGGACGGGAGAGCAGATGTGGTGGAGATCAAAACAGATCGTAATAGGAGGCAAACAGGAGCAAAAATCAGGACAGGTCATAATACGGTACGGGAGAGCAGACGTGGTCGAGATCAAAAACGGATCGTTATTCGGGACGGGAGAACAGACGTGGTCAAGATCAAAACAGATTGTAATAGGAGGCAAACAGGAGCAAAAATCAGGACAGGTCCTAATCCGGGAGGGGAGACAAGACCTGGTCGAGATCAAAAACGGATCTTTATCCGGGACGGGAGAACAGACGGGGTCGAGATCAAAACAGGTCGTCATCCGGGACGGGAGAGCAGATGTGGTCAAGATCAGAACAGATCGTAGCTGGAGACAAACAGGAGCAAAAAAAACAGAACAGGCAAAAAAAAAGGGCTTGCCGTGTAAAAACAGAGATTCGCAGACGGACAATTGGGACAGACACTCTTAATAAACAGAAAAGACAACAGGAATGAATGTTGAGCTAGCATGGACCATATAAACAGGGTTCTTACATCTTTTCGTTGTCAAACTCAAGCACTTTTCAAGCACTTTCAAAATCAATATGTCACCTTTTCCAAGTCAAGTCAAATTTATTTGTGACCCTTTATCACAAAAAGTCTCAAAGGGCTTCACAGCTTTAACAGTTTGAAATCACTTTTCATTTGAATCCACCGTCTCCTCCCCCTTCTGCATCCCTCCGCTACTCCACCGTACCAGGTCAATCCATTTAAAAAAGAAAATCTCTAAAATAGTCGGAATTTCGATCTCTTCAACTTCTTTTTAAAGTGAGGTAAATATTGACTTTCCTCGGTAACTATTTACTTTTACTTTGGAGTAATTCAGTTACTTTTTGTGAGAAGTAGTGAGTAACTATAACCAATTACTTTTTTAAAAAAACGTGCCCAACACTGGTCCCTAAACCTTCCAGCACCGATCAAACGAAAGACGTTAAAATAAAGTCACAATCTTTATGTGTCAATAATAATAATAATAATAATTTCCTTGTATTGTCATTCTGTGTAACAATGTACACAGAACGAAATGTCGATTGCATCTGACCCGATGCAGCCGCAGCCAAGAGAGGGCGCCGCCGACCACTTTTTAAGTCTTAGGAATGACTCGGCCGGGGCGCGAACCACCGACCTCCCAGTCTCAAAGCGGGCGCCTTACCATCTAGGCTACTGAGCAATAGGCTGCTGTAAACTGACATGAATTCTGCCATTCTGTTTTAACAGTGCTCGCCCAGCTTCAATGCACCACACTTGTTTACAAAGACGGAAGAAAAGTGCGTTCAATTTTACTTTACTTTTTTGTTTTACTTATTGTAATTTCATTTTTTTTGTCATTAACAACATTTTTGACATACTAACCCCTTACATGTGTTTTTTCAATATTTTTGACATACTTTGTGTTTTTTGACATTTTCAACATAGTAACCCCTTTGTATTTTTTCGACATTTTTTAAGTACTATCCCCTTTGTGTTTTTTTTGACATTTTTGACATAGTAACCGCTTTGTGTTTTTTCGACTTTTTTGACATAGTAACCCCTTTGTGTGGTTTGTTTTGACATTTTCGACATAGTAACCCCTTTGTGTTTTCGATATTTTTGACGGACTAACCCCTTTGTGGTTTATTTTGACATTTTCGACATAGTAACCTCTGTGTTTTTTTCGACATTTTTGACATAGTAACCCCTTTGTGTTTTTTTTGACATTTTCGACATAGTAACCCCTTTGTGTTTTCGATATTTTTGACGGACTAACCCCTTTGTGATTTTTTTTGACATTTTCGACATAGTAACCTCTTTGTGTCTTTTTCGACATTTTTGACATAGTAACCCCTTTGTGTTTTTTCAACATTTTCGACATACTAAGCCCTTTGTGTTTTTTTTGACATTTTTAAAATACTATCCCCTTTTGGTTTTTAAAATAATATTGACCCCGTACATGTCTTTTTTTTAACATTTTCGGTATCCTAACCCCTTTTATGTTTTTTTCAACAATTTTGACATACTTTGTTTTTTTTTAACATTTTCGGCATACTAAGCCCTTTGTGTTTTTTCGACATTTTCGACATACTAACGCCTTCGTGTTTTTTTCATCGTTTTCGACATAGTACCCCCTTTGTGGTTTTCAACATTTTCTACATGGTAACCCCCTTTTTTTCAACATTTTTGACATACTTACCACTTATGTCTTTTTTTTTTTGGACATTTTTGTCATACTAACCCCTCCGGATTATTTCAACATTTTCGACATAGTAACCCCTTTGTGTTTTTTTCGACATTTTTGACATAGTAACCCATTTGTGTTTTTTTTACAATTTTGACATACTTTTTTTTTTTTTTAACATTTTTGACGGACTAACCCCTTTGTGTTTTTTTAACAATTTCGGCATACTAACCCCTTTATGTTTTTTTTTCAATATTTTCGACATTTTTAAGATACTATACCCTTTTGTTTTTTTACAACATATTAACCCCTTACATGTGTTTTTTTCAACATTTTCGGCATCCTAACCCCTTTGTGATTTTTCAACATTTTTGACATACTTTGTTTTTTGACATTTTCAACATAGTAACCCCTTTGTGTTTTTTAACTATTTCGGCATACTAACCCCTTTGTGTGTTTTTTTTCAACATTTTCGACATACTAAGCCCTTTGAGTTTTTTTTCGACATTTTTAAGATACTATACCTTTTTGTTTTTTTTACAACATATTAACCCCTTACATTTGTTTTTTTCAACATTTTCGGCATCCTAACCCCTTTGTTTTTGCAACATTTTTGACATACTTTGTGTTTTTTTGACATTTTCGGCATAGTAGCCCCTTTTTGTTTTTTCGACATGTTCGACATACTAATGCCTTCGTGTTTTTTTTCATCGTTTTCGACATAGTACCCCCTTTTTTTTCAACATTTTTGACATACTTACCACTTACGTCTTTTTTTTTTTTTTTTTTTTTTTTAGACATTTTTGTCATACTAACCCCTCCGGATTATTTCAACATTTTCAACATAGTAACCCCTTTGTGTTTTTCAACATTTTCGACATACTAACCCCTTAGTGTTTTTTTTTTTGACATTTTTAAAATACTATCACCTTTTGGTTTTTATACAATATACTAACCCCTTACATGTGTTTTTTTCAACATTTTTGACATACTTGGTGTTTTTTTGACATTTTCGACATAGTAACCCTTTTGTGTTTTTTAAACATTTTCAACATAGTAACCCCTTTGTGTTTTTTGGGACATTTCGACATAGTAGCCCCTTTCAATTTTACTTTACTTTTTGGTTTTACTTATTGTAATTTCAATTTTTTTGCGTGTTTTTCAGAGGATCTGATTCGAGAATATTTTTTGCATCACGTCATTTATTTATAGCAGTGAAGAGTTTATGTTTTTGATTTTAATTTCCTTGTTTTGCATTTGAAGGGATTTTGTGTTCCCGTTTTTAAATCTGTTCAGTGTGTAAAAAGCGAAAATTGATTTGTATTTTATGATTTTTTTGTAGATCTGTGAATATTTTAATTGATATTTCATGTGTTTTTAAGGATTCAAACAATGTAGTGCACAATGTTTCGTGAAGTTGAGTTTGCTAAATAAAGCTGTCCTCTTGAATACAACTTGTACTTTGTGTCTTTTTCAACATTGTTCACATACTAACCCCTTTTAGTTTTTTTACAACATACTAACTAACCCCTTACATTTTTTTTCAAAATTTTCGAAACACTAGCCACTTACGTCTTTTTTCGACATTTTCGACATACTAACTAACCCCTTTGTGTTTTTTAACAATTTCGACATAGTAACCCCTATGTTTTTTTCAACATTTTTGACATACTAAATCCTTTGTGATTTCTAAAAAAAATTGATATATTAACCCTTTTGTGGTTTTTTCGACATTTTCGACATACTAAACCCTTTTCATTTTTTTACAACATACTAACAAATCCCTATTTTTTGACAACATTTTCGAAATACTAGCCACTTACGTCTTTTTTGACATTTTCGACATAGTGACCCCTTTGTATTTTTTGACACTTTCGACATAGTAACCCCTTTGTGTTTTTTCCAACATTTTTGACATACTAACCCCTTAGTGTTTTCCATATTTTCGACGGACTAACCCCTTTGTGTTTTTTTAACAATTTCGGCATACTAACCACCTAAGTCTTTTTTGTCGTCATTTTCGACATACTAACCCCCCTTTTTTTTTTTTCGACATTTTCAACATACTAAGCCCTTTGTGTTTTTTTCGACATTTTTAAAATACTATCCCCTTTTGGTTTTGTACAACATATTAACCCCTTACACGTGTTTTTTTCAACATTTTCGGCATTCTAACCCCTTTGTGTTTTTTTAACATTTTCGACATCCTAACCCCTTTGTGTGTTTTCAATATTTTTGACATACTTTGTGTTTTTTGACATTTTCGACATAGTAACCCCTTTGTGTTTTTTTAACAATTTCGGCATAATAACCCCTTTGTGCTTTTTCGACATTTTCGACAAATTAACCCTTTTGTGTTTTTTTGACATTTTCGACACAGTAACCCGTTTGTATTTTTTCGACCTTTTTGACATAGTAACCCCTTTGTGTTTTTTTTCGACATTTTTGACATACTTACCACTTACGTCTTTTTTTTTTTTTTTTTTTTTTTTAGACATTTTTGTCATACTAACCCCTCCGGATTATTTCAACATTTTCAACATAGTAACCCCTTTGTGTTTTTCAACATTTTCGACATACTAACCCCTTAGTGTTTTTTTTTTTGACATTTTTAAAATACTATCACCTTTTGGTTTTTATACAATATACTAACCCCTTACATGTGTTTTTTTCAACATTTTTGACATACTTGGTGTTTTTTTGACATTTTCGACATAGTAACCCTTTTGTGTTTTTTAAACATTTTCAACATAGTAACCCCTTTGTGTTTTTTGGGACATTTCGACATAGTAGCCCCTTTCAATTTTACTTTACTTTTTGGTTTTACTTATTGTAATTTCAATTTTTTTGCGTGTTTTTCAGAGGATCTGATTCGAGAATATTTTTTGCATCACGTCATTTATTTATAGCAGTGAAGAGTTTATGTTTTTGATTTTAATTTCCTTGTTTTGCATTTGAAGGGATTTTGTGTTCCCGTTTTTAAATCTGTTCAGTGTGTAAAAAGCGAAAATTGATTTGTATTTTATGATTTTTTTGTAGATCTGTGAATATTTTAATTGATATTTCATGTGTTTTTAAGGATTCAAACAATGTAGTGCACAATGTTTCGTGAAGTTGAGTTTGCTAAATAAAGCTGTCCTCTTGAATACAACTTGTACTTTGTGTCTTTTTCAACATTGTTCACATACTAACCCCTTTTAGTTTTTTTACAACATACTAACTAACCCCTTACATTTTTTTTCAAAATTTTCGAAACACTAGCCACTTACGTCTTTTTTCGACATTTTCGACATACTAACTAACCCCTTTGTGTTTTTTAACAATTTCGACATAGTAACCCCTATGTTTTTTTCAACATTTTTGACATACTAAATCCTTTGTGATTTCTAAAAAAAATTGATATATTAACCCTTTTGTGGTTTTTTCGACATTTTCGACATACTAAACCCTTTTCATTTTTTTACAACATACTAACAAATCCCTATTTTTTGACAACATTTTCGAAATACTAGCCACTTACGTCTTTTTTGACATTTTCGACATAGTGACCCCTTTGTATTTTTTGACACTTTCGACATAGTAACCCCTTTGTGTTTTTTCCAACATTTTTGACATACTAACCCCTTAGTGTTTTCCATATTTTCGACGGACTAACCCCTTTGTGTTTTTTTAACAATTTCGGCATACTAACCACCTAAGTCTTTTTTGTCGTCATTTTCGACATACTAACCCCCCTTTTTTTTTTTTCGACATTTTCAACATACTAAGCCCTTTGTGTTTTTTTCGACATTTTTAAAATACTATCCCCTTTTGGTTTTGTACAACATATTAACCCCTTACACGTGTTTTTTTCAACATTTTCGGCATTCTAACCCCTTTGTGTTTTTTTAACATTTTCGACATCCTAACCCCTTTGTGTGTTTTCAATATTTTTGACATACTTTGTGTTTTTTGACATTTTCGACATAGTAACCCCTTTGTGTTTTTTTAACAATTTCGGCATAATAACCCCTTTGTGCTTTTTCGACATTTTCGACAAATTAACCCTTTTGTGTTTTTTTGACATTTTCGACACAGTAACCCGTTTGTATTTTTTCGACCTTTTTGACATAGTAACCCCTTTGTGTTTTTTTTCAACATTTTTGACATACTTACCACTTACGTCTTTTTTTTTTTTTTTTTTTTTTTTAGACATTTTTGTCATACTAACCCCTCCGGATTATTTCAACATTTTCAACATAGTAACCCCTTTGTGTTTTTCAACATTTTCGACATACTAACCCCTTAGTGTTTTTTTTTTTGACATTTTTAAAATACTATCACCTTTTGGTTTTTATACAATATACTAACCCCTTACATGTGTTTTTTTCAACATTTTTGACATACTTGGTGTTTTTTTGACATTTTCGACATAGTAACCCTTTTGTGTTTTTTAAACATTTTCAACATAGTAACCCCTTTGTGTTTTTTGGGACATTTCGACATAGTAGCCCCTTTCAATTTTACTTTACTTTTTGGTTTTACTTATTGTAATTTCAATTTTTTTGCGTGTTTTTCAGAGGATCTGATTCGAGAATATTTTTTGCATCACGTCATTTATTTATAGCAGTGAAGAGTTTATGTTTTTGATTTTAATTTCCTTGTTTTGCATTTGAAGGGATTTTGTGTTCCCGTTTTTAAATCTGTTCAGTGTGTAAAAAGCGAAAATTGATTTGTATTTTATGATTTTTTTGTAGATCTGTGAATATTTTAATTGATATTTCATGTGTTTTTAAGGATTCAAACAATGTAGTGCACAATGTTTCGTGAAGTTGAGTTTGCTAAATAAAGCTGTCCTCTTGAATACAACTTGTACTTTGTGTCTTTTTCAACATTGTTCACATACTAACCCCTTTTAGTTTTTTTACAACATACTAACTAACCCCTTACATTTTTTTTCAAAATTTTCGAAACACTAGCCACTTACGTCTTTTTTCGACATTTTCGACATACTAACTAACCCCTTTGTGTTTTTTAACAATTTCGACATAGTAACCCCTATGTTTTTTTCAACATTTTTGACATACTAAATCCTTTGTGATTTCTAAAAAAAATTGATATATTAACCCTTTTGTGGTTTTTTCGACATTTTCGACATACTAAACCCTTTTCATTTTTTTACAACATACTAACAAATCCCTATTTTTTGACAACATTTTCGAAATACTAGCCACTTACGTCTTTTTTGACATTTTCGACATAGTGACCCCTTTGTATTTTTTGACACTTTCGACATAGTAACCCCTTTGTGTTTTTTCCAACATTTTTGACATACTAACCCCTTAGTGTTTTCCATATTTTCGACGGACTAACCCCTTTGTGTTTTTTTAACAATTTCGGCATACTAACCACCTAAGTCTTTTTTGTCGTCATTTTCGACATACTAACCCCCCTTTTTTTTTTTTCGACATTTTCAACATACTAAGCCCTTTGTGTTTTTTTCGACATTTTTAAAATACTATCCCCTTTTGGTTTTGTACAACATATTAACCCCTTACACGTGTTTTTTTCAACATTTTCGGCATTCTAACCCCTTTGTGTTTTTTTAACATTTTCGACATCCTAACCCCTTTGTGTGTTTTCAATATTTTTGACATACTTTGTGTTTTTTGACATTTTCGACATAGTAACCCCTTTGTGTTTTTTTAACAATTTCGGCATAATAACCCCTTTGTGCTTTTTCGACATTTTCGACAAATTAACCCTTTTGTGTTTTTTTGACATTTTCGACACAGTAACCCGTTTGTATTTTTTCGACCTTTTTGACATAGTAACCCCTTTGTGTTTTTTTTCGACATTTTTAAAATACTATCCCCTTTTTGTTTTTTACAACATACTAACCCCTTACATGTGCGTTTTTTCAACATTTTCGACATACTTTGTTTATTTTCGTTTTCGACATAGTAACCCCTTTGTGGTTTTTTTTTCCGACATTCTCAACATAATAACCCCTTTGTGTTTTTTGAAATTTTCGACATAGTAACCCCTTTGTGTTTTTTCGACATTTTCGACATAGTAACCCCTTTGTGTTTTTTCAACATCTTTGACATACTTTGTTTATTTTCGTTTTCGACATAGTAACCCCTTTGTGGTTTTTTTTTCCGACATTCTCAACATAGTAACCCCTTTGTGTTTTTTGAAATTTTCGACATAGTAACCCCTTTGTGTTTTTTCGACATTCTCGCCATAGTAACCCCTTTGTGCTTTTTGACATTTTCGACATAGTAACCCCTTTGTGTTTTTTTTAACAATTTCGGCATACTAACTAACCCCTTTGTGTTTTTTTGACATTTTCGACATAGTAACCCCTTTGTGTTTTCTGACATTTTTCGACATTCTCGCCATAGTAACCCCTTTGTGTTTTTTCGACATTTTCGACATAGTAACCCCTTTGTGTTTTTTCAACATCTTTGACATACTTTGTTTATTTTCATTTTCGACATAGTAACCCCTTTGTGTTTTCTGACATTTTTCGACATTCTCGCCATAGTAACCCATTTGTGTTTTTTGAAATTTTCGACATAGTAACCCCTTTGTGTTTTTTCGACATTTTCGACATAGTAACCCCTTTGTGTTTTTTCAACATCTTTGACATACTTTGTTTATTTTCATTTTCGACATAGTAACCCCTTTGTGTTTTCTGACATTTTTCGACATTCTCGCCATAGTAACCCCTTTGTGTTTTTTGAAATTTTCGACATAGTAACCCCTTTGTGTTTTTTTAACAATTTCGGCATACTAACTAACCCCTTTGTGTTTTTTCGACTTTTTCGACACAGTAACCCCTTTGTATTTTTTCGACCTTTTCGACATAGTAACCCCTTTGTGTTTTTTTTCGACATTTTTAAAATACTATCCCCTTTTTGTTTTTTACAACATACTAACCCCTTACATGTGCGTTTTTTCAACATTTTCGACATACTTTGTTTATTTTCGTTTTCGACATAGTAACCCCTTTGTGGTTTTTTTTTCCGACATTCTCAACATAATAACCCCTTTGTGTTTTTTGAAATTTTCGACATAGTAACCCCTTTGTGTTTTTTCAACATCTTTGACATACTTTGTTCATTTTCATTTTCGACATAGTAACCCCTTTGTATTTTCTGACATTTTTCGACATTCTCGCCATAGTAACCCCTTTGTGCTTTTTGACATTTTCGACATAGTAACCCCTTTGTGTTTTTTTTAACAATTTCGGCATACTAACTAACCCCTTTGTGTTTTTTTGAAATTTTCGACATAGTAACCCTTTGTGTTTTCTGACATTTTTCGACATTCTCGCCATAGTAACCCATTTGTGTTTTTTGAAATTTTCGACATAGTAACCCCTTTGTGTTTTTTCGACATTTTCGACATAGTAACCCCTTTGTGTTTTTTCAACATCTTTGACATACTTTGTTCATTTTCATTTTCGACATAGTAACCCCTTTGTATTTTCTGACATTTTTCGACATTCTCGCCATAGTAACCCCTTTGTGCTTTTTGACATTTTCAACATAGTAACCCCTTTGTGTTTTCTGACATTTTTCGACATTCTCGCCATAGTAACCCATTTGTGTTTTTTGAAATTTTCGACATAGTAACCCCTTTGTGTTTTTTCGACATTCTCGCCATAGTAACCCCTTTGTGCTTTTTGACATTTTCGACATAGTAACCCCTTTGTGTTTTTTTTAACAATTTCGGCATACTAACTAACCCCTTTGTGTTTTTTTGACATTTTCGACATAGTAACCCCTTTGTGTTTTCTGACATTTTTCGACATTCTCGCCATAGTAACCCCTTTGTGTTTTTTCGACATTTTCGACATAGTAACCCCTTTGTGTTTTTTCAACATCTTTGACATACTTTGTTTATTTTCATTTTCGACATAGTAACCCCTTTGTGTTTTCTGACATTTTTCGACATTCTCGCCATAGTAACCCATTTGTGTTTTTTGAAATTTTCGACATAGTAACCCCTTTGTGTTTTTTCGACATTTTCGACATAGTAACCCCTTTGTGTTTTTTCAACATCTTTGACATACTTTGTTTATTTTCATTTTCGACATAGTAACCCCTTTGTGTTTTCTGACATTTTTCGACATTCTCGCCATAGTAACCCCTTTGTGTTTTTTGAAATTTTCGACATAGTAACCCCTTTGTGTTTTTTTAACAATTTCGGCATACTAACTAACCCCTTTGTGTTTTTTCGACTTTTTCGACACAGTAACCCCTTTGTATTTTTTCGACCTTTTCGACATAGTAACCCCTTTGTGTTTTTTTTCGACATTTTTAAAATACTATCCCCTTTTTGTTTTTTACAACATACTAACCCCTTACATGTGCGTTTTTTCAACATTTTCGACATACTTTGTTTATTTTCGTTTTCGACATAGTAACCCCTTTGTGGTTTTTTTTTCCGACATTCTCAACATAATAACCCCTTTGTGTTTTTTGAAATTTTCGACATAGTAACCCCTTTGTGTTTTTTCAACATCTTTGACATACTTTGTTCATTTTCATTTTCGACATAGTAACCCCTTTGTATTTTCTGACATTTTTCGACATTCTCGCCATAGTAACCCCTTTGTGCTTTTTGACATTTTCGACATAGTAACCCCTTTGTGTTTTTTTTAACAATTTCGGCATACTAACTAACCCCTTTGTGTTTTTTTGAAATTTTCGACATAGTAACCCTTTGTGTTTTCTGACATTTTTCGACATTCTCGCCATAGTAACCCATTTGTGTTTTTTGAAATTTTCGACATAGTAACCCCTTTGTGTTTTTTCGACATTTTCGACATAGTAACCCCTTTGTGTTTTTTCAACATCTTTGACATACTTTGTTCATTTTCATTTTCGACATAGTAACCCCTTTGTATTTTCTGACATTTTTCGACATTCTCGCCATAGTAACCCCTTTGTGCTTTTTGACATTTTCGACATAGTAACCCCTTTGTGTTTTCTGACATTTTTCGACATTCTCGCCATAGTAACCCATTTGTGTTTTTTGAAATTTTCGACATAGTAACCCCTTTGTGTTTTTTCGACATTTTCGACATAGTAACCCCTTTGTGTTTTTTCAACATCTTTGACATACTTTGTTGATTTTCATTTTCGACATAGTAACCCCTTTGTATTTTCTGACATTTTTCGACATTCTCGCCATAGTAACCCCTTTGTGCTTTTTGACATTTTCGACATAGTAACCCCTTTGTGTTTTTTTTAACAATTTCGGCATACTAACTAACCCCTTTGTGTTTTTTTGACATTTTCGACATAGTAACCCCTTTGTGTTTTCTGACATTTTTCGACATTCTCGCCATAGTAACCCATTTGTGTTTTTTGAAATTTTCGACATAGTAACCCCTTTGTGTTTTCTGACATTTTTCGACATTCTCGCCATAGTAACCCCTTTGTGTTTTTTGAAATTTTCGACATAGTAACCCCTTTGTGTTTTTTTAACAATTTCGGCATACTAACTAACCCCTTTGTGTTTTTTCGACTTTTTCGACATAGTAACCCCTTTGTGTTTTCTGACATTTTTCGACATTCTCGCCATAGTAACCCCTTTGTGCTTTTTGAAATTTTCGACATAGTAACCCCTTTGTGTTTTTTCGACATTTTCGACATAGTAACCCCTTTGTGTTTTTTCAACATCTTTGACATACTTTGTTTATTTTCATTTTCGACATAGTAACCCCTTTGTGTTTTCTGACATTTTTCGACATTCTCGCCATAGTAACCCCTTTGTGTTTTTTGAAATTTTCGACATACTAACCCCTTTGTGTTTTTTTAACAATTTCGGCATACTAACTAACCCCTTTGTGTTTTTTCGACATTTTCGACATAGTAACCCCTTTGTGTTTTTTCAACATCTTTGACATACTTTGTTCATTTTCATTTTCGACATAGTAACCCCTTTGTATTTTCTGACATTTTTCGACATTCTCGCCATAGTAACCCCTTTGTGCTTTTTGACATTTTCGACATAGTAACCCCTTTGTGTTTTCTGACATTTTTCGACATTCTCGCCATAGTAACCCATTTGTGTTTTTTGAAATTTTCGACATAGTAACCCCTTTGTGTTTTTTCGACATTTTCGACATAGTAACCCCTTTGTGTTTTTTCAACATCTTTGACATACTTTGTTCATTTTCATTTTCGACATAGTAACCCCTTTGTATTTTCTGACATTTTTCGACATTCTCGCCATAGTAACCCCTTTGTGCTTTTTGACATTTTCGACATAGTAACCCCTTTGTGTTTTTTTTAACAATTTCGGCATACTAACTAACCCCTTTGTGTTTTTTTGAAATTTTCGACATAGTAACCCCTTTGTGTTTTCTGACATTTTTCGACATTCTCGCCATAGTAACCCATTTGTGTTTTTTGAAATTTTCGACATAGTAACCCCTTTGTGTTTTTTCGACATTTTCGACATAGTAACCCCTTTGTGTTTTTTCAACATCTTTGACATACTTTGTTCATTTTCATTTTCGACATAGTAACCCCTTTGTATTTTCTGACATTTTTCGACATTCTCGCCATAGTAACCCCTTTGTGCTTTTTGACATTTTCAACATAGTAACCCCTTTGTGTTTTCTGACATTTTTCGACATTCTCGCCATAGTAACCCATCTGTGTTTTTTGAAATTTTCGACATAGTAACCCCTTTGTGTTTTTTCGACATTTTCGACATAGTAACCCCTTTGTGTTTTTTCAACATCTTTGACATACTTTGTTCATTTTCATTTTCGACATAGTAACCCCTTTGTATTTTCTGACATTTTTCGACATTCTCGCCATAGTAACCCCTTTGTGCTTTTTGACATTTTCGACATAGTAACCCCTTTGTGTTTTTTTTAACAATTTCGGCATACTAACTAACCCCTTTGTGTTTTTTTGACATTTTCGACATAGTAACCCCTTTGTGTTTTCTGACATTTTTCGACATTCTCGCCATAGTAACCCATTTGTGTTTTTTGAAATTTTCGACATAGTAACCCCTTTGTGTTTTCTGACATTTTTCGACATTCTCGCCATAGTAACCCCTTTGTGTTTTTTGAAATTTTCGACATAGTAACCCCTTTGTGTTTTTTTAACAATTTCGGCATACTAACTAACCCCTTTGTGTTTTTTCGACTTTTTCGACATAGTAACCCCTTTGTGTTTTCTGACATTTTTCGACATTCTCGCCATAGTAACCCCTTTGTGCTTTTTGAAATTTTCGACATAGTAACCCCTTTGTGTTTTTTCGACTTTTTCGACATAGTAACCCCTTTGTGTTTTCTGACATTTTTCGACATTCTCGCCATAGTAACCCCTTTGTGCTTTTTGAAATTTTCGACATAGTAACCCCTTTGTGTTTTTTCGACATTTTCGACATAGTAACCCCTTTGTGTTTTTTCAACATCTTTGACATACTTTGTTTATTTTCATTTTCGACATAGTAACCCCTTTGTGTTTTCTGACATTTTTCGACATTCTCGCCATAGTAACCCCTTTGTGTTTTTTGAAATTTTCGACATAGTAACCCCTTTGTGTTTTTTTAACAATTTCGGCATACTAACTAACCCCTTTGTGTTTTTTCGACATTTTCGACATAGTAACCCCTTTGTGTTTTTTCAACATCTTTGACATACTTTGTTCATTTTCATTTTCGACATAGTAACCCCTTTGTATTTTCTGACATTTTTCGACATTCTCGCCATAGTAACCCCATTGTGCTTTTTGACATTTTCGACATAGTAACCCCTTTGTGTTTTTTTTAACAATTTCGGCATACTAACTAACCCCTTTGTGTTTTTTTGACATTTTCGACATAGTAACCCCTTTGTGTTTTCTGACATTTTTCGACATTCTCGCCATAGTAACCCATTTGTGTTTTTTGAAATTTTCGACATAGTAACCCCTTTGTGTTTTTTCGACATTTTCGACATTCTCGCCATAGTAACCCCTTTGTGTTTTTTGAAATTTTCGACATAGTAACCCCTTTGTGTTTTTTTAACAATTTCGGCATACTAACTAACCCCTTTGTGTTTTTTCGACATTTTCGACATAGTAACCCCTTTGTGTTTTTTCAACATCTTTGACATACTTTGTTCATTTTCATTTTCGACATAGTAACCCCTTTGTATTTTCTGACATTTTTCGACATTCTCGCCATAGTAACCCCTTTGTGCTTTTTGACATTTTCGACATAGTAACCCCTTTGTGTTTTCTGACATTTTTCGACATTCTCGCCATAGTAACCCATTTGTGTTTTTTGAAATTTTCGACATAGTAACCCCTTTGTGTTTTTTCGACATTTTCGACATAGTAACCCCTTTGTGTTTTTTCAACATCTTTGACATACTTTGTTTATTTTCATTTTCGACATAGTAACCCCTTTGTGTTTTCTGACATTTTTCGACATTCTCGCCATAGTAACCCATTTGTGTTTTTTGAAATTTTCGACATAGTAACCCCTTTGTGTTTTTTCGACTTTTTCGACATAGTAACCCCTTTGTGTTTTTTCAACATCTTTGACATACTTTGTTTATTTTCATTTTCGACATAGTAACCCCTTTGTGTTTTCTGACATTTTTCGACATTCTCGCCATAGTAACCCCTTTGTGTTTTTTGAAATTTTCGACATAGTAACCCCTTTGTGTTTTTTTAACAATTTCGGCATACTAACTAACCCCTTTGTGTTTTTTCGACATTTTCGACATAGTAACCCCTTTGTGTTTTTTCAACATCTTTGACATACTTTGTTCATTTTCATTTTCGACATAGTAACCCCTTTGTATTTTCTGACATTTTTCGACATTCTCGCCATAGTAACCCCTTTGTGCTTTTTGACATTTTCGACATAGTAACCCCTTTGTGTTTTCTGACATTTTTCGACATTCTCGCCATAGTAACCCCTTTGTGCTTTTTGACATTTTCGACATAGTAACCCCTTTGTGTTTTTTTTAACAATTTCGGCATACTAACTAACCCCTTTGTGTTTTTTTGACATTTTCGACATAGTAACCCCTTTGTGTTTTCTGACATTTTTCGACATTCTCGCCATAGTAACCCATTTGTGTTTTTTGAAATTTTCGACATAGTAACCCCTTTGTGTTTTTTCGACATTTTCGACATAGTAACCCCTTTGTGTTTTTTCAACATCTTTGACATACTTTGTTCATTTTCATTTTCGACATAGTAACCCCTTTGTATTTTCTGACATTTTTCGACATTCTCGCCATAGTAACCCCTTTGTGCTTTTTGACATTTTCGACATAGTAACCCCTTTGTGTTTTCTGACATTTTTCGACATTCTCACCATAGTAACCCATTTGTGTTTTTTGAAATTTTTGACATAGTAACCCCATTTGTGTTTTTTCGACATTTTCGACATAGTAACCCCTTTGTGTTTTTTCAACATCTTTGACATACTTTGTTTATTTTCATTTTCGACATAGTAACCCCTGTGTTTTCTGACATTTTTCGACATTCTCACCATAGTAACCCATTTGTGTTTTTTGAAATTTTTGACATAGTAACCCCATTTGTGTTTTTTCGACTTTTTCGACATAGTAACCCCTTTGTGTTTTCTGAGATTTTTCGACATTCTCGCCATAGTAACCCATTTGTGTTTTTTGAAATTTTCGACATAGTAACCCCTTTGTGTTTTTTTGACATTTTCGACATAGTGACCCCTTTGTATTTTTTGACACTTTCGACATAGTAACCCCTTTGTGTTTTTTCCAACATTTTTGACATACTAACCCCTTAGTGTTTTCCATATTTTCGACGGACTAACCCCTTTGTGTTTTTTTAACAATTTCGGCATACTAACCACCTAAGTCTTTTTTGTCGTCATTTTCGACATACTAACCCCCCTTTTTTTTTTTTCGACATTTTCAACATACTAAGCCCTTTGTGTTTTTTTCGACATTTTTAAAATACTATCCCCTTTTGGTTTTGTACAACATATTAACCCCTTACACGTGTTTTTTTCAACATTTTCGGCATTCTAACCCCTTTGTGTTTTTTTAACATTTTCGACATCCTAACCCCTTTGTGTGTTTTCAATATTTTTGACATACTTTGTGTTTTTTGACATTTTCGACATAGTAACCCCTTTGTGTTTTTTTAACAATTTCGGCATAATAACCCCTTTGTGCTTTTTCGACATTTTCGACAAATTAACCCTTTTGTGTTTTTTTGACATTTTCGACACAGTAACCCGTTTGTATTTTTTCGACCTTTTTGACATAGTAACCCCTTTGTGTTTTTTTTCGACATTTTTAAAATACTATCCCCTTTTTGTTTTTTACAACATACTAACCCCTTACATGTGCGTTTTTTCAACATTTTCGACATACTTTGTTTATTTTCGTTTTCGACATAGTAACCCCTTTGTGGTTTTTTTTTCCGACATTCTCAACATAATAACCCCTTTGTGTTTTTTGAAATTTTCGACATAGTAACCCCTTTGTGTTTTTTCGACATTTTCGACATAGTAACCCCTTTGTGTTTTTTCAACATCTTTGACATACTTTGTTTATTTTCGTTTTCGACATAGTAACCCCTTTGTGGTTTTTTTTTCCGACATTCTCAACATAGTAACCCCTTTGTGTTTTTTGAAATTTTCGACATAGTAACCCCTTTGTGTTTTTTCGACATTCTCGCCATAGTAACCCCTTTGTGCTTTTTGACATTTTCGACATAGTAACCCCTTTGTGTTTTTTTTAACAATTTCGGCATACTAACTAACCCCTTTGTGTTTTTTTGACATTTTCGACATAGTAACCCCTTTGTGTTTTCTGACATTTTTCGACATTCTCGCCATAGTAACCCCTTTGTGTTTTTTCGACATTTTCGACATAGTAACCCCTTTGTGTTTTTTCAACATCTTTGACATACTTTGTTTATTTTCATTTTCGACATAGTAACCCCTTTGTGTTTTCTGACATTTTTCGACATTCTCGCCATAGTAACCCATTTGTGTTTTTTGAAATTTTCGACATAGTAACCCCTTTGTGTTTTTTCGACATTTTCGACATAGTAACCCCTTTGTGTTTTTTCAACATCTTTGACATACTTTGTTTATTTTCATTTTCGACATAGTAACCCCTTTGTGTTTTCTGACATTTTTCGACATTCTCGCCATAGTAACCCCTTTGTGTTTTTTGAAATTTTCGACATAGTAACCCCTTTGTGTTTTTTTAACAATTTCGGCATACTAACTAACCCCTTTGTGTTTTTTCGACTTTTTCGACACAGTAACCCCTTTGTATTTTTTCGACCTTTTCGACATAGTAACCCCTTTGTGTTTTTTTTCGACATTTTTAAAATACTATCCCCTTTTTGTTTTTTACAACATACTAACCCCTTACATGTGCGTTTTTTCAACATTTTCGACATACTTTGTTTATTTTCGTTTTCGACATAGTAACCCCTTTGTGGTTTTTTTTTCCGACATTCTCAACATAATAACCCCTTTGTGTTTTTTGAAATTTTCGACATAGTAACCCCTTTGTGTTTTTTCAACATCTTTGACATACTTTGTTCATTTTCATTTTCGACATAGTAACCCCTTTGTATTTTCTGACATTTTTCGACATTCTCGCCATAGTAACCCCTTTGTGCTTTTTGACATTTTCGACATAGTAACCCCTTTGTGTTTTTTTTAACAATTTCGGCATACTAACTAACCCCTTTGTGTTTTTTTGAAATTTTCGACATAGTAACCCTTTGTGTTTTCTGACATTTTTCGACATTCTCGCCATAGTAACCCATTTGTGTTTTTTGAAATTTTCGACATAGTAACCCCTTTGTGTTTTTTCGACATTTTCGACATAGTAACCCCTTTGTGTTTTTTCAACATCTTTGACATACTTTGTTCATTTTCATTTTCGACATAGTAACCCCTTTGTATTTTCTGACATTTTTCGACATTCTCGCCATAGTAACCCCTTTGTGCTTTTTGACATTTTCAACATAGTAACCCCTTTGTGTTTTCTGACATTTTTCGACATTCTCGCCATAGTAACCCATTTGTGTTTTTTGAAATTTTCGACATAGTAACCCCTTTGTGTTTTTTCGACATTCTCGCCATAGTAACCCCTTTGTGCTTTTTGACATTTTCGACATAGTAACCCCTTTGTGTTTTTTTTAACAATTTCGGCATACTAACTAACCCCTTTGTGTTTTTTTGACATTTTCGACATAGTAACCCCTTTGTGTTTTCTGACATTTTTCGACATTCTCGCCATAGTAACCCCTTTGTGTTTTTTCGACATTTTCGACATAGTAACCCCTTTGTGTTTTTTCAACATCTTTGACATACTTTGTTTATTTTCATTTTCGACATAGTAACCCCTTTGTGTTTTCTGACATTTTTCGACATTCTCGCCATAGTAACCCATTTGTGTTTTTTGAAATTTTCGACATAGTAACCCCTTTGTGTTTTTTCGACATTTTCGACATAGTAACCCCTTTGTGTTTTTTCAACATCTTTGACATACTTTGTTTATTTTCATTTTCGACATAGTAACCCCTTTGTGTTTTCTGACATTTTTCGACATTCTCGCCATAGTAACCCCTTTGTGTTTTTTGAAATTTTCGACATAGTAACCCCTTTGTGTTTTTTTAACAATTTCGGCATACTAACTAACCCCTTTGTGTTTTTTCGACTTTTTCGACACAGTAACCCCTTTGTATTTTTTCGACCTTTTCGACATAGTAACCCCTTTGTGTTTTTTTTCGACATTTTTAAAATACTATCCCCTTTTTGTTTTTTACAACATACTAACCCCTTACATGTGCGTTTTTTCAACATTTTCGACATACTTTGTTTATTTTCGTTTTCGACATAGTAACCCCTTTGTGGTTTTTTTTTCCGACATTCTCAACATAATAACCCCTTTGTGTTTTTTGAAATTTTCGACATAGTAACCCCTTTGTGTTTTTTCAACATCTTTGACATACTTTGTTCATTTTCATTTTCGACATAGTAACCCCTTTGTATTTTCTGACATTTTTCGACATTCTCGCCATAGTAACCCCTTTGTGCTTTTTGACATTTTCGACATAGTAACCCCTTTGTGTTTTTTTTAACAATTTCGGCATACTAACTAACCCCTTTGTGTTTTTTTGAAATTTTCGACATAGTAACCCTTTGTGTTTTCTGACATTTTTCGACATTCTCGCCATAGTAACCCATTTGTGTTTTTTGAAATTTTCGACATAGTAACCCCTTTGTGTTTTTTCGACATTTTCGACATAGTAACCCCTTTGTGTTTTTTCAACATCTTTGACATACTTTGTTCATTTTCATTTTCGACATAGTAACCCCTTTGTATTTTCTGACATTTTTCGACATTCTCGCCATAGTAACCCCTTTGTGCTTTTTGACATTTTCGACATAGTAACCCCTTTGTGTTTTCTGACATTTTTCGACATTCTCGCCATAGTAACCCATTTGTGTTTTTTGAAATTTTCGACATAGTAACCCCTTTGTGTTTTTTCGACATTTTCGACATAGTAACCCCTTTGTGTTTTTTCAACATCTTTGACATACTTTGTTGATTTTCATTTTCGACATAGTAACCCCTTTGTATTTTCTGACATTTTTCGACATTCTCGCCATAGTAACCCCTTTGTGCTTTTTGACATTTTCGACATAGTAACCCCTTTGTGTTTTTTTTAACAATTTCGGCATACTAACTAACCCCTTTGTGTTTTTTTGACATTTTCGACATAGTAACCCCTTTGTGTTTTCTGACATTTTTCGACATTCTCGCCATAGTAACCCATTTGTGTTTTTTGAAATTTTCGACATAGTAACCCCTTTGTGTTTTCTGACATTTTTCGACATTCTCGCCATAGTAACCCCTTTGTGTTTTTTGAAATTTTCGACATAGTAACCCCTTTGTGTTTTTTTAACAATTTCGGCATACTAACTAACCCCTTTGTGTTTTTTCGACTTTTTCGACATAGTAACCCCTTTGTGTTTTCTGACATTTTTCGACATTCTCGCCATAGTAACCCCTTTGTGCTTTTTGAAATTTTCGACATAGTAACCCCTTTGTGTTTTTTCGACATTTTCGACATAGTAACCCCTTTGTGTTTTTTCAACATCTTTGACATACTTTGTTTATTTTCATTTTCGACATAGTAACCCCTTTGTGTTTTCTGACATTTTTCGACATTCTCGCCATAGTAACCCCTTTGTGTTTTTTGAAATTTTCGACATACTAACCCCTTTGTGTTTTTTTAACAATTTCGGCATACTAACTAACCCCTTTGTGTTTTTTCGACATTTTCGACATAGTAACCCCTTTGTGTTTTTTCAACATCTTTGACATACTTTGTTCATTTTCATTTTCGACATAGTAACCCCTTTGTATTTTCTGACATTTTTCGACATTCTCGCCATAGTAACCCCTTTGTGCTTTTTGACATTTTCGACATAGTAACCCCTTTGTGTTTTCTGACATTTTTCGACATTCTCGCCATAGTAACCCATTTGTGTTTTTTGAAATTTTCGACATAGTAACCCCTTTGTGTTTTTTCGACATTTTCGACATAGTAACCCCTTTGTGTTTTTTCAACATCTTTGACATACTTTGTTCATTTTCATTTTCGACATAGTAACCCCTTTGTATTTTCTGACATTTTTCGACATTCTCGCCATAGTAACCCCTTTGTGCTTTTTGACATTTTCGACATAGTAACCCCTTTGTGTTTTTTTTAACAATTTCGGCATACTAACTAACCCCTTTGTGTTTTTTTGAAATTTTCGACATAGTAACCCCTTTGTGTTTTCTGACATTTTTCGACATTCTCGCCATAGTAACCCATTTGTGTTTTTTGAAATTTTCGACATAGTAACCCCTTTGTGTTTTTTCGACATTTTCGACATAGTAACCCCTTTGTGTTTTTTCAACATCTTTGACATACTTTGTTCATTTTCATTTTCGACATAGTAACCCCTTTGTATTTTCTGACATTTTTCGACATTCTCGCCATAGTAACCCCTTTGTGCTTTTTGACATTTTCAACATAGTAACCCCTTTGTGTTTTCTGACATTTTTCGACATTCTCGCCATAGTAACCCATCTGTGTTTTTTGAAATTTTCGACATAGTAACCCCTTTGTGTTTTTTCGACATTTTCGACATAGTAACCCCTTTGTGTTTTTTCAACATCTTTGACATACTTTGTTCATTTTCATTTTCGACATAGTAACCCCTTTGTATTTTCTGACATTTTTCGACATTCTCGCCATAGTAACCCCTTTGTGCTTTTTGACATTTTCGACATAGTAACCCCTTTGTGTTTTTTTTAACAATTTCGGCATACTAACTAACCCCTTTGTGTTTTTTTGACATTTTCGACATAGTAACCCCTTTGTGTTTTCTGACATTTTTCGACATTCTCGCCATAGTAACCCATTTGTGTTTTTTGAAATTTTCGACATAGTAACCCCTTTGTGTTTTCTGACATTTTTCGACATTCTCGCCATAGTAACCCCTTTGTGTTTTTTGAAATTTTCGACATAGTAACCCCTTTGTGTTTTTTTAACAATTTCGGCATACTAACTAACCCCTTTGTGTTTTTTCGACTTTTTCGACATAGTAACCCCTTTGTGTTTTCTGACATTTTTCGACATTCTCGCCATAGTAACCCCTTTGTGCTTTTTGAAATTTTCGACATAGTAACCCCTTTGTGTTTTTTCGACTTTTTCGACATAGTAACCCCTTTGTGTTTTCTGACATTTTTCGACATTCTCGCCATAGTAACCCCTTTGTGCTTTTTGAAATTTTCGACATAGTAACCCCTTTGTGTTTTTTCGACATTTTCGACATAGTAACCCCTTTGTGTTTTTTCAACATCTTTGACATACTTTGTTTATTTTCATTTTCGACATAGTAACCCCTTTGTGTTTTCTGACATTTTTCGACATTCTCGCCATAGTAACCCCTTTGTGTTTTTTGAAATTTTCGACATAGTAACCCCTTTGTGTTTTTTTAACAATTTCGGCATACTAACTAACCCCTTTGTGTTTTTTCGACATTTTCGACATAGTAACCCCTTTGTGTTTTTTCAACATCTTTGACATACTTTGTTCATTTTCATTTTCGACATAGTAACCCCTTTGTATTTTCTGACATTTTTCGACATTCTCGCCATAGTAACCCCATTGTGCTTTTTGACATTTTCGACATAGTAACCCCTTTGTGTTTTTTTTAACAATTTCGGCATACTAACTAACCCCTTTGTGTTTTTTTGACATTTTCGACATAGTAACCCCTTTGTGTTTTCTGACATTTTTCGACATTCTCGCCATAGTAACCCATTTGTGTTTTTTGAAATTTTCGACATAGTAACCCCTTTGTGTTTTTTCGACATTTTCGACATTCTCGCCATAGTAACCCCTTTGTGTTTTTTGAAATTTTCGACATAGTAACCCCTTTGTGTTTTTTTAACAATTTCGGCATACTAACTAACCCCTTTGTGTTTTTTCGACATTTTCGACATAGTAACCCCTTTGTGTTTTTTCAACATCTTTGACATACTTTGTTCATTTTCATTTTCGACATAGTAACCCCTTTGTATTTTCTGACATTTTTCGACATTCTCGCCATAGTAACCCCTTTGTGCTTTTTGACATTTTCGACATAGTAACCCCTTTGTGTTTTCTGACATTTTTCGACATTCTCGCCATAGTAACCCATTTGTGTTTTTTGAAATTTTCGACATAGTAACCCCTTTGTGTTTTTTCGACATTTTCGACATAGTAACCCCTTTGTGTTTTTTCAACATCTTTGACATACTTTGTTTATTTTCATTTTCGACATAGTAACCCCTTTGTGTTTTCTGACATTTTTCGACATTCTCGCCATAGTAACCCATTTGTGTTTTTTGAAATTTTCGACATAGTAACCCCTTTGTGTTTTTTCGACTTTTTCGACATAGTAACCCCTTTGTGTTTTTTCAACATCTTTGACATACTTTGTTTATTTTCATTTTCGACATAGTAACCCCTTTGTGTTTTCTGACATTTTTCGACATTCTCGCCATAGTAACCCCTTTGTGTTTTTTGAAATTTTCGACATAGTAACCCCTTTGTGTTTTTTTAACAATTTCGGCATACTAACTAACCCCTTTGTGTTTTTTCGACATTTTCGACATAGTAACCCCTTTGTGTTTTTTCAACATCTTTGACATACTTTGTTCATTTTCATTTTCGACATAGTAACCCCTTTGTATTTTCTGACATTTTTCGACATTCTCGCCATAGTAACCCCTTTGTGCTTTTTGACATTTTCGACATAGTAACCCCTTTGTGTTTTCTGACATTTTTCGACATTCTCGCCATAGTAACCCCTTTGTGCTTTTTGACATTTTCGACATAGTAACCCCTTTGTGTTTTTTTTAACAATTTCGGCATACTAACTAACCCCTTTGTGTTTTTTTGACATTTTCGACATAGTAACCCCTTTGTGTTTTCTGACATTTTTCGACATTCTCGCCATAGTAACCCATTTGTGTTTTTTGAAATTTTCGACATAGTAACCCCTTTGTGTTTTTTCGACATTTTCGACATAGTAACCCCTTTGTGTTTTTTCAACATCTTTGACATACTTTGTTCATTTTCATTTTCGACATAGTAACCCCTTTGTATTTTCTGACATTTTTCGACATTCTCGCCATAGTAACCCCTTTGTGCTTTTTGACATTTTCGACATAGTAACCCCTTTGTGTTTTCTGACATTTTTCGACATTCTCACCATAGTAACCCATTTGTGTTTTTTGAAATTTTTGACATAGTAACCCCATTTGTGTTTTTTCGACATTTTCGACATAGTAACCCCTTTGTGTTTTTTCAACATCTTTGACATACTTTGTTTATTTTCATTTTCGACATAGTAACCCCTGTGTTTTCTGACATTTTTCGACATTCTCACCATAGTAACCCATTTGTGTTTTTTGAAATTTTTGACATAGTAACCCCATTTGTGTTTTTTCGACTTTTTCGACATAGTAACCCCTTTGTGTTTTCTGAGATTTTTCGACATTCTCGCCATAGTAACCCATTTGTGTTTTTTGAAATTTTCGACATAGTAACCCCTTTGTGTTTTTTCGACATTTTCGACATAGTAACCCCTTTGTGTTTTTTCAACATCTTTGACATACTTTGTTTATTTTCATTTTCGACATAGTAACCCCTTTGTGTTTTCTGAGATTTTTCGACATTCTCGCCATAGTAACCCATTTGTGTTTTTTGAAATTTTCGACATAGTAACCCCTTTGTGCTTTTTGACTTTTTCGACATAGTAACCCCTTTGTGTTTTCTGACATTTTTCGACATTCTCGCCATAGTAACCCATTTGTGTTTTTTGAAATTTTCGACATAGTAACCCCTTTGTGTTTTTTCGACATTTTCGACATAGTAACCCCTTTGTGTTTTTTCAACATCTTTGACATACTTTGTTTATTTTCATTTTCGACATAGTAACCCCTTTGTGTTTTCTGACATTTTTCGACATTCTCGCCATAGTAACCCCCTTTGTGTTTTTTGAAATTTTCGACATAGTAACCCCTTTGTGTTTTTTTAACAATTTCGGCATACTAACTAACCCCTTTGTGTTTTTTCGACTTTTTCGACATAGTAACCCCTTTGTGTTTTCTGAGATTTTTCGACATTCTCGCCATAGTAACCCCTTTGTGCTTTTTGACTTTTTCGACATAGTAACCCCTTTGTGTTTTTTTTAACAATTTCGGCATACTAACTAACCCCTTTGTGTTTTTTTGACATTTTCGACATAGTAACCCCTTTGTGTTTTCTGACATTTTTCGACATTCTCGCCATAGTAACCCATTTGTGTTTTTTGAAATTTTCGACATAGTAACCCCTTTGTGTTTTTTCGACATTTTCGACATAGTAACCCCTTTGTGTTTTTTCAACATCTTTGACATACTTTGTTCATTTTCATTTTCGACATAGTAACCCCTTTGTATTTTCTGACATTTTTCGACATTCTCGCCATAGTAACCCCTTTGTGTTTTTTGAAATTTTCGACATAGTAACCCCTTTGTGTTTTTTTTAACAATTTCGGCATACTAACTAACCCCTTTGTGTTTTTTTGACATTTTCGACATAGTAACCCCTTTGTGTTTTCTGACATTTTTCGACATTCTCGCCATAGTAACCCATTTGTGTTTTTTGAAATTTTCGACATAGTAACCCCTTTGTGTTTTTTCGACATTTTCGACATAGTAACCCCTTTGTGTTTTTTCAACATCTTTGACATACTTTGTTTATTTTCATTTTCGACATAGTAACCCCTTTGTGTTTTCTGACATTTTTCGACATTCTCGCCATAGTAACCCCTTTGTGTTTTTTGAAATTTTCGACATAGTAACCCCTTTGTGTTTTTTTAACAATTTCGGCATACTAACTAACCCCTTTGTGTTTTTTCGACATTTTCGACATAGTAACCCCTTTGTGTTTTTTCAACATCTTTGACATACTTTGTTCATTTTCATTTTCGACATAGTAACCCCTTTGTATTTTCTGACATTTTTCGACATTCTCGCCATAGTAACCCCTTTGTGCTTTTTGACATTTTCGACATAGTAACCCCTTTGTGTTTTTTCGACATTTTCGACATAGTAACCCCTTTGTGTTTTTTCAACATCTTTGACATACTTTGTTCATTTTCATTTTCGACATAGTAACCCCTTTGTATTTTCTGACATTTTTCGACATTCTCGCCATAGTAACCCATTTGTGTTTTTTGAAATTTTCGACATAGTAACCCCTTTGTGTTTTTTCGACATTTTCGACATAGTAACCCCTTTGTGTTTTCTGACATTTTTCGACATTCTCGCCATAGTAACCCATTTGTGTTTTTTGAAATTTTCGACATAGTAACCCCTTTGTGTTTTTTCGACATTTTCGACATAGTAACCCCTTTGTGTTTTTTGAAATTCTCGCCATAGTAACCCCTTTGTGTTTTTTCGACTTTTTCGACATAGTAACCCCTTTGTGTTTTCTGACATTTTTCGACATTCTCGCCATAGTAACCCCTTTGTGCTTTTTGAAATTTTCGACATAGTAACCCCTTTGTGTTTTTTCGACATTTTCGACATAGTAACCCCTTTGTGTTTTTTCAACATCTTTGACATACTTTGTTTATTTTCATTTTCGACATAGTAACCCCTTTGTGTTTTCTGACATTTTTCGACATTCTCGCCATAGTAACCCATTTGTGTTTTTTGAAATTTTCGACATAGTAACCCCTTTGTGTTTTTTTTAACAATTTCGGCATACTAACTAACCCCTTTGTGTTTTTTTGACATTTTCGACATAGTAACCCCTTTGTGTTTTTTTAACAATTTCGGCATACTAACTAACCCCTTTGTGTTTTTTCGACATTTTCGACATAGTAACCCCTTTGTGTTTTTTCAACATCTTTGACATACTTTGTTTATTTTCATTTTCGACATAGTAACCCCTTTGTGTTTTTTCAACATCTTTGACATACTTTGTTTATTTTCATTTTCGACATAGTAACCCCTTTGTGTTTTCTGACATTTTTCGACATTCTCGCCATAGTAACCCCTTTGTGTTTTTTGAAATTTTCGACATAGTAACCCCTTTGTGTTTTTTTTAACAATTTCGGCATACTAACTAACCCCTTTGTGTTTTTTTGACATTTTCGACATAGTAACCCCTTTGTGTTTTCTGACATTTTTCGACATTCTCGCCATAGTAACCCATTTGTGTTTTTTGACATTTTCGACATAGTAACCCCTTTGTGTTTTTTTAACAATTTCGGCATACTAACTAACCCCTTTGTGTTTTTTCGACATTTTCGACATAGTAACCCCTTTGTGTTTTTTCAACATCTTTGACATACTTTGTTTATTTTCATTTTCGCCATAGTAACCCCTTTGTGTTTTTTGAAATTTTCGACATAGTAACCCCTTTGTGTTTTTTTTAACAATTTCGGCATACTAACTAACCCCTTTGTGTTTTTTTGACATTTTCGACATAGTAACCCCTTTGTGTTTTCTGACATTTTTCGACATTCTCGCCATAGTAACCCCTTTGTGTTTTTTGAAATTTTCGACATAGTAACCCCTTTGTGTTTTTTTAACAATTTCGGCATACTAACTAACCCCTTTGTGTTTTTTCGACTTTTTCGACATAGTAACCCCTTTGTGTTTTCTGACATTTTTCGACATTCTCGCCATAGTAACCCCTTTGTGCTTTTTGAAATTTTCGACATAGTAACCCCTTTGTGTTTTTTCGACATTTTCGACAAATTAACCCTTTTGTGTTTTTTTGACATTTTCGACACAGTAACCCCTTTGTATTTTTTCGACCTTTTCGACATAGTAACCCCTTTGTGTTTTTTTTCGACATTTTTAAAATACTATCCCCTTTTTGTTTTTTACAACATACTAACCCCTTACATATGCGTTTTTTCAACATTTTCGACATACTTTGTTTATTTTCGTTTTCGACATAGTAACCCCTTTGTGGTTTTTTTTTCCGACATTCTCAACATAATAACCCCTTTGTGTTTTTTGAAATTTTCGACATAGTAACCCCTTTGTGTGTTTTCGACATTTTCGACATAGTAACCCCTTTGTGTTTTTTCAACATCTTTGACATACTTTGTTCATTTTCATTTTCGACATAGTAACCCCTTTGTATTTTCTGACATTTTTCGACATTCTCGCCATAGTAACCCCTTTGTGCTTTTTGACATTTTCGACATAGTAACCCCTTTGTGTTTTCTGACATTTTTCGACATTCTCGCCATAGTAACCCATTTGTGTTTTTTGAAATTTTCGACATAGTAACCCCTTTGTGTTTTTTCGACATTTTCGACATAGTAACCCCTTTGTGTTTTTTCAACATCTTTGACATACTTTGTTCATTTTCATTTTCGACATAGTAACCCCTTTGTATTTTCTGACATTTTTCGACATTCTCGCCATAGTAACCCCTTTGTGCTTTTTGACATTTTCGACATAGTAACCCCTTTGTGTTTTTTTTAACAATTTCGGCATACTAACTAACCCCTTTGTGTTTTTTTGACATTTTCGACATAGTAACCCCTTTGTGTTTTCTGACATTTTTCGACATTCTCGCCATAGTAACCCATTTGTGTTTTTTGAAATTTTCGACATAGTAACCCCTTTGTGTTTTTTCGACATTTTCGACATAGTAACCCCTTTGTGTTTTTTCAACATCTTTGACATACTTTGTTCATTTTCATTTTCGACATAGTAACCCCTTTGTATTTTCTGACATTTTTCGACATTCTCGCCATAGTAACCCCTTTGTGCTTTTTGACATTTTCGACATAGTAACCCCTTTGTGTTTTCTGACATTTTTCGACATTCTCGCCATAGTAACCCATTTGTGTTTTTTGAAATTTTTGACATAGTAACCCCTTTGTGTTTTTTCGACATTTTCGACATAGTAACCCCTTTGTGTTTTTTCAACATCTTTGACATACTTTGTTTATTTTCATTTTCGACATAGTAACCCCTGTGTTTTCTGACTTTTTTCGACATTCTCGCCATAGTAACCCCTTTGTGTTTTTTGAAATTTTCGACATAGTAACCCCTTTGTGTTTTTTTAACAATTTCGGCATACTAACTAACCCCTTTGTGTTTTTTTGACTTTTTCGACATAGTAACCCCTTTGTGTTTTCTGACATTTTTTGACATTCTCGCCATAGTAACCCCTTTGTGCTTTTTGACTTTTTCGACATAGTAACCCCTTTGTGTTTTTTTTAACAATTTCGGCATACTAACTAACCCCTTTGTGTTTTTTTGACATTTTCGACATAGTAACCCCTTTGTGTTTTCTGACATTTTTCGACATTCTCGCCATAGTAACCCATTTGTGTTTTTTGAAATTTTCGACATAGTAACCCCTTTGTGTTTTCTGACATTTTTCGACATTCTCGCCATAGTAACCCCTTTGTGCTTTTTGAAATTTTCGACATAGTAACCCCTTTGTGTTTTTTCGACATTTTCGACATAGTAACCCCTTTGTGTTTTTTCAACATCTTTGACATACTTTGTTTATTTTCATTTTCGACATAGTAACCCCTTTGTGTTTTCTGACATTTTTCGACATTCTCGCCATAGTAACCCCTTTGTGTTTTTTGAAATTTTCGACATAGTAACCCCTTTGTGTTTTTTTAACAATTTCAGCATACTAACTAACCCCTTTGTGTTTTTTCGACTTTTTCGACATAGTAACCCCTTTGTGTTTTCTGACATTTTTCGACATTCTCGCCATAGTAACCCATTTGTGTTTTTTGAAATTTTCGACATAGTAACCCCTTTGTGTTTTTTCGACATTTTCGACATAGTAACCCCTTTGTGTTTTTTCAACATCTTTGACATACTTTGTTTATTTTCATTTTCGACATAGTAACCCCTTTGTGTTTTCTGACATTTTTCGACATTCTCGCCATAGTAACCCATTTGTGTTTTTTGAAATTTTCGACATAGTAACCCCTTTGTGTTTTTTTTAACAATTTCGGCATACTAACTAACCCCTTTGTGTTTTTTTGACATTTTCGACATAGTAACCCCTTTGTGTTTTCTGACATTTTTCGACATTCTCGCCATAGTAACCCATTTGTGTTTTTTGAAATTTTCGACATAGTAACCCCTTTGTGTTTTTTCGACATTTTCGACATAGTAACCCCTTTGTGTTTTTTCAACATCTTTGACATACTTTGTTTATTTTCATTTTCGACATAGTAACCCCTTTGTGTTTTCTGACATTTTTCGACATTCTCGCCATAGTAACCCCTTTGTGTTTTTTGAAATTTTCGACATAGTAACCCCTTTGTGTTTTTTTAACAATTTCAGCATACTAACTAACCCCTTTGTGTTTTTTCGACTTTTTCGACATAGTAACCCCTTTGTGTTTTCTGACATTTTTCGACATTCTCGCCATAGTAACCCATTTGTGTTTTTTGAAATTTTCGACATAGTAACCCCTTTGTGTTTTTTCGACATTTTCGACATAGTAACCCCTTTGTGTTTTTTTAACATCTTTGACATACTTTGTTTATTTTCATTTTCGACATAGTAACCCCTTTGTGTTTTCTGACATTTTTCGACATTCTCGCCATAGTAACCCATTTGTGTTTTTTGAAATTTTCGACATAGTAACCCCTTTGTGTTTTTTCGACATTTTCGACATAGTAACCCCTTTGTGTTTTTTCAACATCTTTGACATACTTTGTTTATTTTCATTTTCGACATAGTAACCCCTTTGTGTTTTCTGACAATTTTCGACATTCTCGCCATAGTAACCCATTTGTGTTTTTTGAAATTTTCGACATAGTAACCCCTTTGTGTTTTTTCGACATTTTCGACATAGTAACCCCTTTGTGTTTTTTCAACATCTTTGACATACTTTGTTTATTTTCATTTTCGACATAGTAACCCCTTTGTGTTTTCTGACATTTTTCGACATTCTCGCCATAGTAACCCCTTTGTGTTTTTTGAAATTTTCGACATAGTAACCCCTTTGTGTTTTTTTAACAATTTCGGCATACTAACTAACCCCTTTGTGTTTTTTCGACTTTTTCGACATAGTAACCCCTTTGTGTTTTTTCAACATCTTTGACATACTTTGTTCATTTTCATTTTCGACATAGTAACCCCTTTGTGTTTTCTGACATTTTTCGACATTCTCGCCATAGTAACCCATTTGTGTTTTTTTGACATTTTCGACATAGTAACCCCTTTGTGTTTTCTGACATTTTTCGACATTTTCGACATAGTAACCCCTTTGTGTTTTTTGAAATTTTCGACATAGTAACCCCTTTGTGTTTTTTCGACATTTTCGACATAGTAACCCCTTTGTGTTTTTTCAACATCTTTGACATACTTTGTTTATTTTCATTTTCGACATAGTAACCCCTTTGTGTTTTCTGACATTTTTCGACATTCTCGCCATAGTAACGCCTTTGTGTTTTTTGAAATTTTCGACATAGTAACCCCTTTGTGTTTTTTTAACAATTTCGGCATACTAACTAACCCCTTTGTGTTTTTTCGACATTTTCGACATAGTAACCCCTTTGTGTTTTTTCAACATCTTTGACATACTTTGTTCATTTTCATTTTCGACATAGTAACCCCTTTGTATTTTCTGACATTTTTCGACATTCTCGCCATAGTAACCCCTTTGTGCTTTTTGACATTTTCGACATAGTAACCCCTTTGTGTTTTTTCGACATTTTCGACATAGTAACCCCTTTGTGTTTTTTCAACATCTTTGACATACTTTGTTCATTTTCATTTTCGACATAGTAACCCCTTTGTATTTTCTGACATTTTTCGACATTCTCGCCATAGTAACCCATTTGTGTTTTTTGAAATTTTCGACATAGTAACCCCTTTGTGTTTTTTCGACATTTTCGACATAGTAACCCCTTTGTGTTTTCTGACATTTTTCGACATTCTCGCCATAGTAACCCCTTTGTGTTTTTTCGACATTTTCGACATAGTAACCCCTTTGTGTTTTTTCAACATCTTTGACATACTTTGTTTATTTTCATTTTCGACATAGTAACCCCTTTGTGTTTTCTGACATTTTTCGACATTCTCGCCATAGTAACCCATTTGTGTTTTTTGAAATTTTCGACATAGTAACCCCTTTGTGTTTTTTCGACATTTTCGACATAGTAACCCCTTTGTGTTTTTTGAAATTCTCGCCATAGTAACCCCTTTGTGTTTTTTCGACTTTTTCGACATAGTAACCCCTTTGTGTTTTCTGACATTTTTCGACATTCTCGCCATAGTAACCCCTTTGTGCTTTTTGAAATTTTCGACATAGTAACCCCTTTGTGTTTTTTCGACATTTTCGACATAGTAACCCCTTTGTGTTTTTTCAACATCTTTGACATACTTTGTTTATTTTCATTTTCGACATAGTAACCCCTTTGTGTTTTCTGACATTTTTCGACATTCTCGCCATAGTAACCCATTTGTGTTTTTTGAAATTTTCGACATAGTAACCCCTTTGTGTTTTTTTTAACAATTTCGGCATACTAACTAACCCCTTTGTGTTTTTTTGACATTTTCGACATAGTAACCCCTTTGTGTTTTTTTAACAATTTCGGCATACTAACTAACCCCTTTGTGTTTTTTCGACATTTTCGACATAGTAACCCCTTTGTGTTTTTTCAACATCTTTGACATACTTTGTTTATTTTCATTTTCGACATAGTAACCCCTTTGTGTTTTTTCAACATCTTTGACATACTTTGTTTATTTTCATTTTCGACATAGTAACCCCTTTGTGTTTTCTGACATTTTTCGACATTCTCGCCATAGTAACCCCTTTGTGTTTTTTGAAATTTTCGACATAGTAACCCCTTTGTGTTTTTTTTAACAATTTCGGCATACTAACTAACCCCTTTGTGTTTTTTTGACATTTTCGACATAGTAACCCCTTTGTGTTTTCTGACATTTTTCGACATTCTCGCCATAGTAACCCATTTGTGTTTTTTGACATTTTCGACATAGTAACCCCTTTGTGTTTTTTTAACAATTTCGGCATACTAACTAACCCCTTTGTGTTTTTTCGACATTTTCGACATAGTAACCCCTTTGTGTTTTTTCAACATCTTTGACATACTTTGTTTATTTTCATTTTCGCCATAGTAACCCCTTTGTGTTTTTTGAAATTTTCGACATAGTAACCCCTTTGTGTTTTTTTTAACAATTTCGGCATACTAACTAACCCCTTTGTGTTTTTTTGACATTTTCGACATAGTAACCCCTTTGTGTTTTCTGACATTTTTCGACATTCTCGCCATAGTAACCCCTTTGTGTTTTTTGAAATTTTCGACATAGTAACCCCTTTGTGTTTTTTTAACAATTTCGGCATACTAACTAACCCCTTTGTGTTTTTTCGACTTTTTCGACATAGTAACCCCTTTGTGTTTTCTGACATTTTTCGACATTCTCGCCATAGTAACCCCTTTGTGCTTTTTGAAATTTTCGACATAGTAACCCCTTTGTGTTTTTTCGACATTTTCGACAAATTAACCCTTTTGTGTTTTTTTGACATTTTCGACACAGTAACCCCTTTGTATTTTTTCGACCTTTTCGACATAGTAACCCCTTTGTGTTTTTTTTCGACATTTTTAAAATACTATCCCCTTTTTGTTTTTTACAACATACTAACCCCTTACATATGCGTTTTTTCAACATTTTCGACATACTTTGTTTATTTTCGTTTTCGACATAGTAACCCCTTTGTGGTTTTTTTTTCCGACATTCTCAACATAATAACCCCTTTGTGTTTTTTGAAATTTTCGACATAGTAACCCCTTTGTGTGTTTTCGACATTTTCGACATAGTAACCCCTTTGTGTTTTTTCAACATCTTTGACATACTTTGTTCATTTTCATTTTCGACATAGTAACCCCTTTGTATTTTCTGACATTTTTCGACATTCTCGCCATAGTAACCCCTTTGTGCTTTTTGACATTTTCGACATAGTAACCCCTTTGTGTTTTCTGACATTTTTCGACATTCTCGCCATAGTAACCCATTTGTGTTTTTTGAAATTTTCGACATAGTAACCCCTTTGTGTTTTTTCGACATTTTCGACATAGTAACCCCTTTGTGTTTTTTCAACATCTTTGACATACTTTGTTCATTTTCATTTTCGACATAGTAACCCCTTTGTATTTTCTGACATTTTTCGACATTCTCGCCATAGTAACCCCTTTGTGCTTTTTGACATTTTCGACATAGTAACCCCTTTGTGTTTTCTGACATTTTTCGACATTCTCGCCATAGTAACCCCTTTGTGCTTTTTGACATTTTCGACATAGTAACCCCTTTGTGTTTTTTTTAACAATTTCGGCATACTAACTAACCCCTTTGTGTTTTTTTGACATTTTCGACATAGTAACCCCTTTGTGTTTTCTGACATTTTTCGACATTCTCGCCATAGTAACCCATTTGTGTTTTTTGAAATTTTCGACATAGTAACCCCTTTGTGTTTTTTCGACATTTTCGACATAGTAACCCCTTTGTGTTTTTTCAACATCTTTGACATACTTTGTTCATTTTCATTTTCGACATAGTAACCCCTTTGTATTTTCTGACATTTTTCGACATTCTCGCCATAGTAACCCCTTTGTGCTTTTTGACATTTTCGACATAGTAACCCCTTTGTGTTTTCTGACATTTTTCGACATTCTCGCCATAGTAACCCATTTGTGTTTTTTGAAATTTTTGACATAGTAACCCCTTTGTGTTTTTTCGACATTTTCGACATAGTAACCCCTTTGTGTTTTTTCAACATCTTTGACATACTTTGTTTATTTTCATTTTCGACATAGTAACCCCTGTGTTTTCTGACTTTTTTCGACATTCTCGCCATAGTAACCCCTTTGTGTTTTTTGAAATTTTCGACATAGTAACCCCTTTGTGTTTTTTTAACAATTTCGGCATACTAACTAACCCCTTTGTGTTTTTTTGACTTTTTCGACATAGTAACCCCTTTGTGTTTTCTGACATTTTTTGACATTCTCGCCATAGTAACCCCTTTGTGCTTTTTGACTTTTTCGACATAGTAACCCCTTTGTGTTTTTTTTAACAATTTCGGCATACTAACTAACCCCTTTGTGTTTTTTTGACATTTTCGACATAGTAACCCCTTTGTGTTTTCTGACATTTTTCGACATTCTCGCCATAGTAACCCATTTGTGTTTTTTGAAATTTTCGACATAGTAACCCCTTTGTGTTTTCTGACATTTTTCGACATTCTCGCCATAGTAACCCCTTTGTGTTTTTTGAAATTTTCGACATAGTAACCCCTTTGTGTTTTTTTAACAATTTCGGCATACTAACTAACCCCTTTGTGTTTTTTTGACTTTTTCGACATAGTAACCCCTTTGTGTTTTCTGACATTTTTTGACATTCTCGCCATAGTAACCCCTTTGTGCTTTTTGAAATTTTCGACATAGTAACCCCTTTGTGTTTTTTCGACATTTTCGACATAGTAACCCCTTTGTGTTTTTTCAACATCTTTGACATACTTTGTTTATTTTCATTTTCGACATAGTAACCCCTTTGTGTTTTCTGACATTTTTCGACATTCTCGCCATAGTAACCCCTTTGTGTTTTTTGAAATTTTCGACATAGTAACCCCTTTGTGTTTTTTTAACAATTTCAGCATACTAACTAACCCCTTTGTGTTTTTTCGACTTTTTCGACATAGTAACCCCTTTGTGTTTTCTGACATTTTTCGACATTCTCGCCATAGTAACCCATTTGTGTTTTTTGAAATTTTCGACATAGTAACCCCTTTGTGTTTTTTCGACATTTTCGACATAGTAACCCCTTTGTGTTTTTTTAACATCTTTGACATACTTTGTTTATTTTCATTTTCGACATAGTAACCCCTTTGTGTTTTCTGACATTTTTCGACATTCTCGCCATAGTAACCCATTTGTGTTTTTTGAAATTTTCGACATAGTAACCCCTTTGTGTTTTTTCGACATTTTCGACATAGTAACCCCTTTGTGTTTTTTCAACATCTTTGACATACTTTGTTTATTTTCATTTTCGACATAGTAACCCCTTTGTGTTTTCTGACAATTTTCGACATTCTCGCCATAGTAACCCATTTGTGTTTTTTGAAATTTTCGACATAGTAACCCCTTTGTGTTTTTTCGACATTTTCGACATAGTAACCCCTTTGTGTTTTTTCAACATCTTTGACATACTTTGTTCATTTTCATTTTCGACATAGTAACCCCTTTGTGTTTTCTGACATTTTTCGACATTCTCGCCATAGTAACCCATTTGTGCTTTTTGAAATTTTCGACATAGTAACCCCTTTGTGTTTTTTTTAACAATTTCGGCATACTAACTAACCCCTTTGTGTTTTTTTGACATTTTCGACATAGTAACCCCTTTGTGTTTTCTGACATTTTTCGACATTTTCGACATAGTAACCCCTTTGTGTTTTTTTTAACAATTTCGGCATACTAACTAACCCCTTTGTGTTTTTTTGACATTTTCGACATAGTAACCCCTTTGTGTTTTCTGACATTTTTCGACATTCTCGCCATAGTAACCCCTTTGTGTTTTTTGAAATTTTCGACATAGTAACCCCTTTGTGTTTTTTTAACAATTTCGGCATACTAACTAACCCCTTTGTGTTTTTTCGACTTTTTCGACATAGTAACCCCTTTGTGTTTTTTCAACATCTTTGACATACTTTGTTCATTTTCATTTTCGACATAGTAACCCCTTTGTGTTTTCTGACATTTTTCGACATTCTCGCCATAGTAACCCATTTGTGCTTTTTGAAATTTTCGACATAGTAACCCCTTTGTGTTTTTTTTAACAATTTCGGCATACTAACTAACCCCTTTGTGTTTTTTTGACATTTTCGACATAGTAACCCCTTTGTGTTTTCTGACATTTTTCGACATTTTCGACATAGTAACCCCTTTGTGTTTTTTGAAATTTTCGACATAGTAACCCCTTTGTGTTTTTTCGACATTTTCGACATAGTAACCCCTTTGTGTTTTTTCAACATCTTTGACATACTTTGTTTATTTTCATTTTCGACATAGTAACCCCTTTGTGTTTTCTGACATTTTTCGACATTCTCGCCATAGTAACGCCTTTGTGTTTTTTGAAATTTTCGACATAGTAACCCCTTTGTGTTTTTTTAACAATTTCGGCATACTAACTAACCCCTTTGTGTTTTTTCGACTTTTTCGACATAGTAACCCCTTTGTGTTTGCACTATTCTATTTTGGGAGGAATCGGTAAAAGTTATTGCTATAATAAATCTTTATAATCACGCTTCACCTTTAATGTATGCGAGGTACTATACAAGTTGGAGAGGATTTGAACCGCTCGGAAATACTCAGGGTTGGGTAGGGTTACTTTAACTGGATTACTTTCAATTAATTTTGGATTACTCCAATATCAAAAATGCTAATAAAAGACAAAAGTAACTAAATATGAATAAAATAACTCCATTATGTGCAGGCTTGGGGAGTAACGGAATACATGGAACGGCAAAAATGATGTTGGCAAGCTCATCTCATCTCATCTCATTAGCTACACCGCTTATCCTCAGTAGGGTCGCGGGGGTGCTGGAGCCCATCCCAGCAATCATCGGGCAGTGGGCGCTCATTCACACCTAGGGACAATTTAGACCGGCCAGTTAACCTGAAATGCATGTTTTAGTAATGTGGGAGGAAACCGGAGTGCCCAGAGGAAACCCACGCAAGCACGGGGAGAACATACAAACTCCGCACAGGAAGTCTGGAGCTGGATTTGAACCCACGCAGGAGGTTCCCAAGACATGAACTGTGCCACACATGCGCTAACCACTGCGCCGCCGTGCTGCTATGTCAGCAAGCTGTTTGGATTGATTTTCATTTTGTTTCTGTCGCATTTGATGTTCGTTTTGCCGGAGTTCAAAGAGATCAAAGCCAGGAGAGAAAGCTTACCACGTGTTGTGAGTCATCATTTGATTCATATTTAGTTTCTTTTGTCTTTTATTAGCATATTTGCTATTGGAGTCATCAAAAGTCATTGAAAGTAATCCAGTTAAAGTAACCCTACCCAACCCTGACTATATCCACAAAAAATTGTTTTAAAACTCCAGTGCCATCAAGAGCAGGTAAACATTTGACAGCTTTTGCTGTGGGCACGGTCCTTAAATATTGGTGTTTACTGGTTCCTTTAGAATTATTAGAGTCAGGTGCAGGTGATGAGAAACAGGCGTAGTGTCCTCCTGTTTGTTTGTATTATATCCAGGGTTGGGTAGGGTTACTTCAACTGGATTACTTTCAATTACTTTTGGATGACTCCAATACCAAATATGCTAATAAAAGACCAAATAAACTAAATATGAATAAATTACTAAATTTTGTACAGGAATGGGGAGTAACGGAATACATGGAACGGCAAAAATGATGTGTGCAAACTGTTTGGATTTATTTTCATTTTGTTTCTGTGGCATTTGATGTTCGTTTTGCCGGAGATCAAGGAGATCAAAGCCAGGAGAGAAAGCTCACCACGTGTTGTGAGTCATCATTTGATTCATATTTAGTTTCTTTTGTCTTTTATTAGCATATTTGCTGTTGGAGTCATCCAAAAGTACCGTATTTTCCGCACTATAAGGCGCACCGGGTTATAGGGCGCACCCCGAAAAAATAGATTTTTTGGTCCTATTTTTGACATACATAAGGCGCACCGGATTATAAGGCGCTACAATGGGAATGTCGACAAAACAGTCAGATAGTTGAGTCCAACTTATTACCCCCTTAACATTCCCAAAGCTTGCAAAGACGCAAATACGTGTCGAGAACACGTGCGGATGCGGTGTCCGTAAGATGTCCCTCAAATGCATTGTTCCATCAATCGGAAGGTTAAAGTCTTGGGATTCAAGAAATGCCAACCATTCCTTAGTTTCTATTTTCTTTTTCGCTCGCAACTTTACTGTGCATATGACAAAAAACACTTGGAATTGAGTTTAATTTTAAAATAGACATTCCATTCTATCCAATTATCAGCACCGCTTATCACAGAAACATTGAGTTCAGTCTGAAACAAGATACAGGGATAATATATAGCCGGAGTAGCTCACCGAAGTCGTTGTGTTCATAATAATGTGCAGCCATGGTCCTCTTATATCCGTGAGTGTAGTAAATCCAGGAGAATAAAATATATACAAATACAGAATAGTAAAAAATGCTTTCTCTATGCCGTCAACCACGTGCTATACACATTCATCTTTTTCGGCCAATTGCAGGCTTTGTTTTGCCGCTTCAGCCAATGCCAGCCTGTAAATGATAAAAAGGATCCGCCCCCTTGACCTCTGAATAACTTTAGCCAATAGTGATCGATTCAAATGATGATTGACACATTGGTTAGCCAATGAAACGCCGGGAAATAAATCCCAGCATACACCGCGGCCTACTTGGCGTTCGGGGGAAAATCGAGTCGGCGGCTGCAAGTTAGTTGGAAGACTTTGCGACTTCATATTGATCCATATATAAGGCGCACTGTATTATAAGGCGCATGGTCAGCTTTTGAAAAAAATAATGGCTTTTAGGTGCGCCTTATAGTGCGGAAAATACGGTAATTGAAAGTAATCCAGTTAAAGTAACCCTACCCAACCCTGGAAATACTTACGAATCAACGAGGACGTAGGGGTGAGATGTTGAGGAAGCCTTTGTTGCTAAGAAACCGTGAAAAAAAACAAAAACAAATGCACGGACGGAGATGAAAAACAGGTAAAGATGAAAATAAAGACCACGAAGATGAAATGATGCTCGCCACGGAGGCCGGCTTTTCACAGGAACGCCGCTCTTGAGCAAGGTCGCAGTTTTTGTCTTTCAACAAACAAACGAAAAAAAACGCCTCTTTGGTTTTTCTCTTTTACTTTGAAGAAGCTTTCATCGGTAGAAACAAAGAGTTTCGACCTTATTTCTCCTCGTCTGTTAAATAAATAAATACACGAGTGTTTTAGATCACTTTGTCACCGATATGAAGTTCCATTTTGTTTTACGGGTCGATGCAGGGACAAAACCCATGCATGGCTAACTTGATAGCTCATTTGAATAATATTACCAGTATGCTTTTTGTTCACAATATGGCTGGTCATGTGGTTTACTTAGACCAGGGGTGTCAAACTCAGGGGCCACAGGAGAGAACAAATATTCTCTCGGGGGCCGGACTAGCAGATTAAAGAGAAAGAAAGAGAGTAAGAAATTAGACAAAGCGGAGGAGAGGAAAAAGAGGGTGGGACAAAGAAAGAGAGAAAGGGAGAAAGAGAGAAAAAAGAGAGAGAGAGAGAGAACGTGAAACGTGAGAAACAAGAGATAAAGACAAATAATGAGAGAGGGGGAAAGAAAGAGAGAAATAAATATATCCAAAGAGAAATAAAATGAGCGAAGGAGAGAAAAAAGAAGGAGAGAATGGGAGAAGACGAGATTGGGAAAGCAAGAGAGAGAGAGAAAGAGACAAGAGAGAGAAAAGGGAAAATGGAAGAGAGAGCAAAACAAGGTAAAAAGACAAAGAGAGAGAAAAAGAGATAAAGATAATCAAAGAAAGAGAAGAAGAGAGACACAGAAAGTGAAAGAGAGAGACAGCAAGAGAGAGAAAAGGGGAGGGGAAAAAAGGAGATAGATATATATATGTAGAGAGAGAGAGAGAGAGAGAAATACAAGTCCACAGTATTTGTGAGAGGCACCTGGCTTTAGCAACATCAAGTGGACATATTTCAACCTGCAACTCGTTTTTCTCTTGCGCTTCTCTGAGCGTTGTCTCGCGGGCCGGATTCAATCCTTTAGCGGGCCTGATCTGGCCCCCGGGCCGCATGTTTGACACCCCTGACTTAGACCTTTGCAAGGCTTTTGATTAAGTGTCTCATTAGGGGCGGCAATAGCTCAGGAGGTAGAGCGCTCGTCTTGGGATCAAGGGATCCCAGTTCGAATCCCGGCTCGTCCGTGTTACATGTCGAAGTGTCCTTGGGTAAGACACTGAACCCCTAAAACCCCCAATAAGCAGGTTAGCGCCGTGCATGACTGCAAGGCCGCTATTGGGAAATGTGGAGCACATTGTAAAGCGCTTTGGGAAGTCATTGACTTGAAAAGCGCTATAGAAATGCAGATCATTTCATTTTCATTTCATTTCATTTCATGTCTCATGACAAGCTTTTACAAAAACTGAAATGCTATGGTATTCGTGGAAAACTGCTTGAATGGATTAGTGCATATTTGTCAAATCGTAAACGATGCGTAAAAATCGACGATGTTCTTTCAGCGTGGTCGGAAGTTTGTAGCGGGGTACCGCAGGGCTCAGTACTAGGACCATTATTATTTCTGTTTTTTGTGAACGACCTACCTGAGGCCATTCAAAGTAGTGACATCTCCATTTTTGCCGATGATGCTAAACTGTCGGCTTTCTTACCGAAAACCCAGGTTGCTGGAACAATTGATTCTCCCCAAAATGACATTAAATCAGTTTTTCTTTGGTCCGAACAGTGGCAACTGCAACCGTCATCTCATAAATGCTTAGCACGGTCGTTTTTTTCACGGTTCTCTCCCGCTGTATAACATTAATGATCATGATTTGCATGTTGTTACTGAACATAAGGATCTGGGTGTCACTCTTACTTCAAACCTAAAGTTTATCACGCATATCGCTAAAATGACCAACAAAGCCAATAACATAGCATCAAACATTTACAGACACTTTTACAACAAGAACCTAGCATTCTTAGTTCCAATGTTTTGCGTTTATGTTAGACCCGGGTTAGAATATACCGTATTTTCCGCACTATAGGGCGCACCGGGTTATAGGGCGCACCCCCAAAAAATAGTTTTTGGTCCTATATCTTCCATAGATAAGGCGCACCCGATTATAAGGCGCTACAATGGGAACGTCGACAAAACAGTCAGATGGTTCAGTCCAACTGATTACCCCCTTAACATTCCCAAAGTTTGCAAAGAACACGTGCGGATGCGGTGTCCGTACGATGTCACTCAAATGCATCGTTCCATCATTCGGAAGGTTAAAGTCTTGGGATTCAAGAAATGCCAACCATTCCTTAGTTTCTATTTTCGCTCGCAACTTTACTGTGCATATGACAATAAACACTTGGAATTGAGTTGAATTACCTCAACTCATCACAGCAACATCAAGATCGTTCTATAACAAGATACCGGGAAAATATAAAGCCGCATAGCTCACCTAAGTTCTCACGTTTAATAATGATACGCAATCATGGTCTTCTTACAACCGTGAGTGAAGTAAATCCAGGAGAGTAGAATATTTACAAATACAGACTAATGAAACATGTTTCTTTATGGCGTACTTTAGCAAGCTTGCTAAGCTTGCTACGCCATTGCTAAACTCGGCCAATTGCAGGGTTTGTTTTGGCCATCTAGCCAATCCGGGGCTCCGAATAGCTTCAGCCAATAGCGATCGATTTAATGGATGATTGACACATCTTTTTCGGCCAATTGCAGGGTTTGTTTCGGCTCTCTAGCCTATCCGAGGCTCCGAATAACTTTAGCCAATAGTGATCGATTTAACGGATGATTGACACATCTTTTTCGGCCAATTGCAGGGTTTGTTTCGGCTCTCTAGCCTATCCGAGGCTCCGAATAACTTTAGCCAATGGCGATCGATTCAAATGATGATTGTCACATTGGTTAGCCAATGAAACGCCGGTAGATAAATCCCAGCCTACACCGCGGACTACTTGGCGTTCGGGGTAAAATCGAGTCGGCGGCTGTTGCGTAAGTTGCGAGACCTTGCGAATTTAATATTGATCCATATATAAGGCGCACTGTATGATAAGGCGCATGGTCAGCTTTTGAAAAAAATCAAGACTTTTAGGTGCGCCTTATAGTGCGGAAAATACGGTAATAGCGTTGTGTGGAACCCTTACTTACTCAAGGACATTAACCTACTGGAAGGAGTTCAACGTCGGTATACGAATTTTTTGCCTGACCGGGTTATGAGTGCAAATACGGTGCAAACCTTTAAGCAAAGGTTGGCAGAAATAGATTTGTCAAATTTTCTTAGGGGAGGGGGCGTAAGGTGACCTTATTTGGCCATGCTCACTCTCAGCATTAGGTTTTTTTTCGTGTCATGTTTTGATTCATGTATCCAACAATACCTTCAATAAACAATAAACATCAACAACAGCTAACACCTAAGTAGTGGTTCAGTCCAGTATGGTTTGTTACCCTTCGCACGTGACACCAAGTTGCTGAAGGATTTTATATTATATTATATTTTATTTCTTTAAAAAAATCTCATTGTGTTTATTTTTTCCTAGCTGTTACTTTTGTCTTTTTGTTCTCCATTTACTTGTTTTACTTTGTTTCTTTCTTTTCTGGATTTTTCCTTCTTTTTTTCTCTTCCTTTTGATTCTTTTTTCCACAGCTTTTCACTACTTTTTCATTTTTTTTCCTTTTTTGTTCTATTTCCCCCCTTCTTTTAAGTCATTTTGTGCACAATTTTAAATAATATTTGGTCGTGTAGGGTTGAAAGAAGCAAAAACAACTTGAAGAGCCGTTTGGGACCCAAAAGAGCCGGTTCTCCTTGGTGAGCCGAGCCGAAGAAGCCGTTTCTCTAAACACTCTACCAACTTTACTCAACTTCGTTCGATTTCGAGATTGACTTCAAAATACCGCATTTAGAAAACAGCGTCAGGGGAACCCGTGTATTTTGACCTTCATGCACTGTAACTTTGACTTAATTCGCTTCTTAATTAGCAATTTCGAGCCCTGATTTTTGTGAGCTGGCTAGATTTTCTTGTGCGCTGAGAATGTGCGGGCAGAGGGGGAACATTGCATTAGACTATGAAGGATTTCATACGATCGAATACAAATTACATTTAATGCGAAAGATAATCACTGGCTGGGCTGTGGTGCGAGGTCAGGTCACCCTGGTGGAAAATGTTGTTTACAGGAACGGCGGGAACGGGACGTACGGCTGATAAGATAAACAGCACATCATGGGGGGCGGCAGTGGCTCAGGAGGTAGAGCGCTCGTCTTGGGATCAAGAGATCGCAGTTCGAATCCCGGCTCCTCCGTGTTACATGTGGAAGTGTCCTTGGGTAAGACACTGAACCCCTAAAACCCCCAATATGCAGGTTAATGCCTTGTTTCTTTCTTTTCTGGATTTTTCTGAATTTTTCCTTCTTTTTTTCTCTTCCTTTTGATTCTTTTTTTCACAGCTTTTCACTACTGATTCAGAGCTTGGGTTAGGGGTAGAAGCTAAATTAAGGGTTGGAGCTAGGATTAGGGATACAGTCAGAACGAGGGTTAGGATTATTGTGTGATAAGCGTTCGTGTTTTAGCTAGGTTAAGGGTTATAGCTAGGGTCTGGGGTGGGGCTAGGATTAGGGTTTCAGTTGGAATGAGAGTTAGGGTTATTGTGTAATAAGAGTTCATGTTAAAGCTATGGTAAGCTAGGTTAAGGTGTATAGCTAGCGTTAGGGTTGAAACTAGGGTACAGGATAGGGCTAGGATTTGGGTTACAGTTACAATGAAAGTTAGGGTTATAGCGTAATAAGAGTTAGTGTTAGAGCTAGGGTTAGGGTTGGAGCTAGGGTTACGGTTGAAACTAAGGTGAGGGGTAGGAGCTAGGCTAAGGGTTGGAGCTAGGATTAGGGTTGATGTTAGGGTTTGGGTTGGAGCTAGGTTTAAGAGTATAAGATAGGGTAATGATTAGACCTAGGGTTAGGGTTGAAGCTCGCGTAAAGGTCAGAGCTAGGGTATGGGATGGGGCTAGGATTAGGGTTACAGTTGGAATGAAAGTTAGGGTTATAGTGTAATAAGAGTTAGTGTTAAAGCTTGGTTAAGGGTTGGAGCTAGGGTTACGGTTGAAACTAGGGTGAGGGGTAGAAGCTAGGCTAAGGGTTGGAGCTAGGATTAGGGTTGATGTTAGGGTTTGGGTTGGAGCTAGGTTTAAGAGTAGAAGATAGTATAAGGATTAGACCTAGGGTTAGGGTTGATACTAGGGTAAAGGTCAGAGCTAGGGTTAGGGGTAGAAGCTAGTCTTAGGGTTGGGGCTATGATTAGGGCTACAGTCGGAAGGATCGTTAAGATTATATATAGTGTAATAAGAGTTAAAGCTAGGTTAAGGGTTGGAGCTAGGGTTACGGTTGAAACTAAGGTAAAGGTCAAAGCTAGGGTTCGGGGTAGAAGCTAAGCTAAGGAGCTATGATTAGGCTTACAGTCGGAATGATGGTTAGGGTTATTGTGTAATAAGAGTTAGTGTTAAAGGTTAGAGCTAGGGTGAGGGGTAGAAGCTAGGCTAAGGGTTGGAGCTAGGAATAGGGTTGATGTCAGGGTTTGGGTTGGAGCTAGATTTAAGAGTAGAAGATAGGGTAATAATTTGACCTAGGGTTAGGGTTGAAGCTAAGGTAAAGTTCAAAGCTTGGGTTAGGTGTAGAGGCCGAATTAAGGGTTGGAGCTAGGATTAGGGTTGATGTTAGGGTTTGGGTTGGAGCTAGGTTTAAGAGTAGAAGATAGTATAAGGATTAGACCTAGGGTTAGGGTTGATACTAGGGTAAAGGTCAGAGCTAGGGTTAGGGGTAGAAGCTAGTCTTAGGGTTGGGGCTATGATTAGGGCTACAGTCGGAAGGATCGTTAGGATTATAGTGTAATAAGAGTTAGTGTTAAAGCTAGGTTAAGGGTTGGAGCTAGGGTTACGGTTGAAACTAAGGTAAAGGTCAAAGCTAGGGTTAGGGGTAGAAGCTAAGCTAAGGAGCTATGATTAGGCTTACAGTCGGAATGATGGTTAGGGTTATTGTGTAATAAGAGTTAGTGTTAAAGGTTAGAGCTAGGGTGAGTGGTAGAAGCTAGGCTAAGGGTTGGAGCTAGGAATAGGGTTGATGTCAGGGTTTGGGTTGGAGCTAGATTTAAGAGTAGAAAATAGGGTAATAATTTGATCTAGGGTTAGGGTTGAAGCTAAGGTAAAGTTCAAAGCTTGGGTTAGGGGTAGAGGCCAAATTAAGGGTTGGAGCTAGGATTGGGGATACAGTCAGAAGGAGGGTTAGGATTATTGTGTAATAAGCATTCGTGTTTTAGCTAGGTTAAGGGTTATAGCTAGGGTCGGGGCTAGGATTAGGGTTACAGTTGGAATGAGAGATAGGGTTATACCGTTAGTGTTAGAGCTAGGGTTAGGATGGGATGTTCAGATTCAGAGCTAGAGTCAGCAGTAACCAATAAATCATAAAGTGTCAGTATCCGTTTTCCCAATCCCTTCAAATCCAGGAAAACCCACGAAGGCAACTCGTCTAATCCCCCGACATCGGAGGTGACACCAAAACAATCAAACGGCGAACGGCGTGACAAGAAAATTGAACTTCTCGAGTCTCGGAGTTATTGCCGAAAGGCGCCGCGGCATCTGCGCTGTCGGCGATTCTATAATTACCTCCGGATCAGACGCCGTGGATTTCATACATTTTCACAACGTTTTGCTCTTCGCATCGCCGAAAAACCCACAGCGTGTTTTTTTGCCCCTAGGCCGGCCCAAGGTGGACAAAATCCCGATTCTTTTTCATGTCCCGAGACGACGGCACGCAGATAACAACTTCAAAAGCTTCCTGCTTGTCTTACTACAAAGTCTTTGCCGGGGAATCCAAAAATGTCTTGTTACACAGCCTTTAGCTTTAGAAGGAAAAAAATAGATGACTTCTTCCCTTCCAATTCATCCCCAGGCTCTTATCTGCGGTTGGTCTTGCTGCTGCCTTGAATTATTTAGACGCCTTTTATTCTGAAGGGACTTTGGAGGAAGAATGCACATCCGGTTGGAAATTTTTGGAGATAAGGTTGGTTCAGGTGTGGCTGCACAATGCACGGTGGCGCAGCGGTTAGCGCGTGTGCGGCACAGTTCTGAGGTCGTGGGAACAGCTACCGGCCCTACTGTGCAGAGTTTGTATGTTCTCCCCGTGCTTGCGTGGGTTTCCTCCGGGCACTACGGTTTCCTCCCACGTTCCAAAAACATGCATTTCAGGTGAATTGGCCGGTCCAAATTGTCCCTAGGTGTGAATGAGCGAATGAGTTGTCTGTCCCTGTGTGCCCTGCGATTGGCTGGTAACCAGTTCAGGGTGTCCCCTGCCCACTGCCCCGAGATTGCTGGGATGGGCTCCAGCCCTCCCGCGACCCTACTGAGGATAAGCGGTACAGCTAATGAGATGAGATGAGATTTAATCAGACATTTCTAGTGGAAATACAAGGCTTGCATCAAGGTTGACGAAGTAGACCGATCAAAGAGTTCCGTAAAAACGTTTTTTTTCCTGAATATTTTACCTGCTTCTTTTTTTCCTACTTTTTACTTAATTCGCCCCCTTTAATTATTTCTTCTCATTTATTCCCCTATCTCTTTACTGCTTTTTTTTTGTTTTTTTCTTCTTGTGTTCTCCATTTTTCTTTTTTTTATTTGTTTATTCCTTTTTTTCAAACCTTTCCTTTTCCTTTTGTCTTTATTGTATTTTTCTCTCTCTCTTTTTACTCTTTACTGTTTTTTTCTTGTTTTTTTCTTCTTATGTTCCCCATTTTTCTTTTTCTTTTATTTGTTTATTCCTTTTTTTCAAACCTTTCCTTTTCCTTTTGTCTTTATTGTATTTTTCTCTCTCTCTCTTTACTCTTTACTGTTTTTTTCTTGTTTTTTTTCTTCTTATGTTCCCCATTTTTCTTTTTCTTTTATTTGTTTATTCCTATTTTCAAACCTTTCCTTTTCCTTTTCTCTTTATTGTATTTTTCTCTCTCTCTCTTTTCTCTTTACTGTTTTTTTTTCTTGTTTTTTTCTTCTTATGTTCTCCATTTTTCTTTTTTTTAATTTGTTTATTCCTTTTTTTTAACCTTTATTTCTTTTCCTTGCATTTGTCTCTTTATCGTATTTTTTTCTCTTGCTCTTTTCTCTTTACTGTTTTTTTCTTGTTTTTTTCTTCCTATGTTCTCCATTTTCCTTTTTTTATTATGTTTATTCCTTTTTCTGAACGTTTTTTCCTTTTCTTAGCGTTTTTCTCTTTATTGTATTTTTCTCTCTCTCGCTATTCTCTTGACTGCTTTTTTCTTGTTTTTTTCTTCTCATGTTCTCCATTTTTTTTTTCTTGTTTATTCCTTTTTTCAAACTTTTATTTCTCTTCCTTGCATTTTTCTCTTTACTGCTTTTTTCTTGTTTTTTTCTTCCTATCTTCTCCATTTTTCTTTTTTTAATTTGATTATTCCTTTTTTTGAAACTTTATTTCTTTTCCTTGCATTTGTCTCTTTATCGTATTTTTTTTCTTTCTTGCTTTTCTCTTTATTCCTTTTCAATTGTTTTACTCTTCTTATGTTCTCCATTTTTCTTTTTCTTTTATTTGTTTATTCCTTTTTTGAACCTTTATTTCTTTTCCTTGCGTTTTTCTCTTATCAGATTTTTTTCTCTCTCTCTATTCGCTTTACTGTTTTTTTCTTCTTTTTTTCTTCCTATGTTCTCCATTTTTCTTTTTTTTAAATTTGTTTACTCCTTTTTCTGAACCTTTATTCCTGTTCTTTGCGTTTTTCTCTTCATTGTATTTTTCTCTCTCTTTTCTCTTTACTGTTTTTTTCTTATGTTCTCCATTTTTCTTTTATTTGCTTATTCCTTTTTTGGAACCTTTATTTCTTTTCCTTGCATTTTTCTCTTCATCATATTTTTCCCTGTTTCTCTCTTTTCCGTTACATCTTTGTTTTTTTCCCTTCATTTTTAATTATTTTTCATGTTGGTCTTTTTTTCGTGTTTTGCTTTATTTCCGCCCTTTTTTAAGTTATTCTGTGCTTAACATTAAATAATAATTGTTCATATAGGGATGAAAGCGGCAAAAACAATGTGAAAGGCCCTTTGGGAGCCGAAAGAGTCGGCTTTTTTTAGTGAGCCGAGCTAAAATAGCCGCTTCTCGAGAGAAAAGAAGGAATGTTGCACGGCAACATTGACAAAGTGAAAAAACGTCACGTGGTTCCATCATCTAATTGTGCAGGCGATAATTAAAGTAAACCACACCTGACTCTTTAGTTTCTTACTGTTAAAGAATAATGCCACTCACCACCTCTCTAGTGAATCAACCCCCACTGCCCCCTGGTGGAAGAACTCAAACTCACATGCACGGTCCCTTTACTCAATATCATGCTGACCTTGACTTTAAAATACCGCCCTTAAAACACACAGCCGAAGGAGCCTGCATTGTCATTTTGGCCAAATTTGCAATTTGGAACCCTGATTTTGACGCACTGGATCGATTGCACCTTAGAGGGACCACTACCGGGGGGGTCTTCTGTAGTCCAATTCAAACTGTGATTATGATATTGTGCAAAGCTTGTCATTAATGTCACTTTCAATTTGAAATATTTTCCCTCCATCGTCAATTTCGTGCAACCTGGCAAGGCCGAGAAGTTCTCCGGATTTTTCCGACATTTGCACCGCCCCGCAACCACCACCCCCCCATGCATTACGTGCAGCATGCTAACAAGGCTAATGTGCTGCAGTGCAGACAATAAATTCCGCCGCATAACTAAAGCGTCGCCATGACATCCACATTGTACCTGGATCGAATGAGATATCAGGTCCGAGGGGGAGGAGGCGGGGTTATGGCGGGGGGGAGGGGCCCCGCGGCTTCTTCTTCTCTGCCGAACAAATACGCATTACACATGCTGACACGGGAACACAAAAAGGAGAATTTTTGATGAGCGCTCGCTTCTTTGTCAGTGGAAAAAAGGCAAAAAGGGAAGAAAAAAAATGGAGGGGAGTTCTGGTACAGTCAACGGGGGATTCTGATCTACAGAGAACATAGATATATAGCATAGTGAGTAGAAACTGGGGCTCAGGGCAGGATACCCCGTTTTTTGAAAGGTCCATCATGGACAAAAAAAACAAATAAAATACTAATACTCATTTCTAAGAAAAGCTTCACACGAAAAATACACTTTTAGTTCCATAGGGCAGCACTAAAAACCTTAATGTGGCTCCAGGGTTGCAGGTTTCTGACTGCCAGTTTAGACTTCGATTGGGGGTAAGATCAGGTTTAAGGTTGAAGCTAAGGTTTGGGTTGGACCATGGAGCTAGGAATAGCTTCTGGATTAGAATGACAGCTAGGGTAAGGGTTGGAGTTAGGGTTAAGGTTATTGTCAGGGTTTGGTGGTTATTTGGGTTAAGGTTAGGGTTGAAACTAGGGTTGGGCTTGTAGCTGGGTTAGATAGACTGATAGCTAGGGTAAGGGTTGGAGCTAGGGTTAAGTTAATAGTCAGGGTTTGGTGGTAATTTAGTTAAGGTGAGGGGTAAACTAGAATTGAGTAGCTGTTGTAGCTGGGTTAGGTGTAAGGCTGTAGGTAGGGTTAGGATGGAGTTAAGGGTTGCGTCTGGGTTACAATTATAGCTAGGATAAGGGTTGGTGCTAGGGTTAAGCTCATATTCAGGGTTTGGTGGTTATTTGGTTAAGGTTGAAACCAGGGTTAAGGTTGGAGCTGGGTTAGATGTAGAGTTGGACGTAGGGTTAGGATGGAGCTAAGGTTAGGACCTGGGTTAGAATTAGAGCTAGGGTTAAGATTATAGTCAGGGTTTGGTTGTGATTGGGTTAAGGTTAGGGTTGAAACTAGGGTTGTAGCTGTGTTAGATTGAGAGCTGGGGTTAGCGTTAGTGAGGAGATACAGGTAGAGTCTGGGGTAGTCTGATAGCTAGGGTAAGGGTTGGAGCTAGGGTTAAGGTTATTATCAGGGTTTGTTGGTAATTTAGAACCAGGGTTAAGATAGTAGCTTGGTTGGATGTGGCGTTGGACGTAGGGTTAGGGTGGTGCTAGGGGTAGCCTCTGTATTAGAATGACAGCTAGGGTAAGAGTTAGGGCTAGGGTTAAGGTTATTGTCAGGGGTTGGTTGTGATTGGGTTAAGGTTAGGGTGTAGCTGGGTTAGATTGAGAGCTGAGGGTAGGGTTAGGGTGGAGATAAGGGTTGCGTCTGGGTTACAATTATAGCTAGGGTAAGGGTTGGTGCTAGGGTTAAGCTCATAGTCAGGGTTTGGTGGTTATTTGGTTAAGGTTAGGGTTGAAACCAGGGTTAAGGTTGGAGCTGGGTTAGATGTACAGTTAGACGTAGGGTTAGGATGGAGCTAAGGTTAGGACCTGGGGTTAGAATTAGAGCTAGGGTTAAGCTTATAGTCAGGATTTGGTGGTTATTTGGTTAAGGTTAGGGTTAAGGTTGTAGCTGGGTTGGATGTAGAGTTGAACGTAGGGTTTGGATGGAGCTAAGGTTAGGGTCTGGGTTAGAATTACAGCTAGGGTTAGGGTTATAGTCAGGGTTTGGTTGTAGATAGGGTGAAGTTTAGGGTTAAATCTCGGGTTGGGGTTGTAGCTGGGTAAGGTTTAGATCTGGAGGGAAGGGTTAGGATTTGAGCAAAGGTTTGCGTCTGAGTTAGAATTACAGCTAGGGTAAGGGCTGGAGCTAGGGTTATAGTCAGGGTTTGGTTGCAGATAGGATGAAGTTTAGGGTTAAAACTAGCGTTTGGGTTGAAGCTAGGTTAGGTTTAGTGCTGGAAGTAGGGTTATAATTTGATCTAGGGGTAGCATCTGGGTTAATTTACAGCTAGGGCAAGGGTTAGAGTCAGGGTTTGGATGTAGCTAGGGTTAACATAGGGTTGAACCTAGAGTTAGTCTGGGGCAATCATTACAAAAGTTCACTACAGCCCCTTTTTATCCTCCAAAATCGTGCAACAGGGTATGATATCGAGATCATACTCATGTTTTATTCCTGCAGTCCAAATTATTAAAATGGGATGCTTTAGTAAAATGTTTCACTGCACGACTGCTATTTAAGGTCAACAAAAACATAGTGCCAGAAAACATCCATAAATTATTCATTCGGAGAGAAGGACATTATAATTTAAGGGGCTGTAGTCAATTCATAATCCAAAAGGTGAGAACCACCAGGAAAAGTATGTGTGTGTCTGTGTGCGGAGTCAAACTTTGGAACAATTTACAAGACCAGATCAAACAATGTCCAACAATTCATGTGTTCAAATTTAAATGAAAAAAAAAAAAAACATTACTGGTGGAATACAGAGATGAAGAAAATGGGTGATACGAGAGATTGGGAATAGTGCGTCTAGAACTATGGTTAACTCTGTTGTTATTGTTGCTATTGTGATATCATAACTGTTATTATTAATATCATTACAATTGTTGTTATATCATTGGTGTATTTAAGAGGGGAAGACGAAGGGGTAGCAAAAATAAGCATATGCTTCTTACTACCCCTTTTCGAACGTATTATTTTGTTGTTGAGTTATTGTTTTTGTCCCGTATTTATTTTGATGTTCGAATAAAGTTTTCAATCATTCATTCATTTCTACATGCGATTTTAAACAAGTAATCATTCAAGCATTTCCAAAGATTTCCAGCGATCGTACAAGCCCCGATAACCGAATGGCACGATGGGGGGAAGGGTCCCCGTCTTCTTCTCCTCCACCGAACAAATATGCATTACTGATGCTGACAAGAAGGAGAATATTTGATGAGCGTTCGCCTCTTTGTTAGTGGAAAAAAAACCCAAAAAGAAGCAAAAAAAAGCCCGAAGCTCAGTCCTCATCTGGTCAACGGGGGATTTTGATCCGCAGAAAAAAAAAAAAAAAGCAGGCGGCTTTGACAAATGTCGGCCCAGAGCTCCACTCCAACTGATGCAACGCTTAAACAGTGGAGAACGAGAACAGATAGGGAGGGGTGTCAGAAGGACTCGACGGGCCTGATTACGGCATATCATCTGGAATAAAACTTGTACGCCGCAAATCTCCGGCGAGATGCTGCGCCGCCGCGATAGCGACCGGAAAAAAGGAGAAGATTTTCTCTGTCGAAGATGACCGCGGAAACTTGATGAGCTTGAAGTCGTTTTGGGGGGATTGCGGGGTCGGGGTTTTGATCCTCGGCGCGGAATCCCGTCCCGGGTTACTAAATCTTATTAGAAGTCGACGGTAGCGTTTCTTCTCGACGTAGAGGCGAAAACTCCATAATAATTCGGGTGAATTCATCGATTCATAAACATAAATCCGCAGGGGAGTAGACCCCCAGGATATGGTGACCCCACCTTACAGCGTTTTCACTTTACAGTGGGGGTCATTTTCAGCCGTGGTGTTACAGCATAAACATCAATCCACAGGAAAAACACAGTAAGCCCCCCCCCTCCTGGGATACGGCGACCCCTCCTTACAGTGTTTTCGCTTTACAGTGGGGGTCACTTTCATCCCCCTCGTTACAACATAAACATCAATAAACAGGTAAACCGCAGTAGCCCCCAGGATACAGCGACCCCGCCTTACGGTGTATTCACTTTACAATGGGGGTCATTTTCAGTTTTACAGCATAAACATCAATCCACAGGTAAAACACAGTACCCCCGGGATACAGCGACCCCGCCTTACGGTGTTTTCACTTTATGGTGGGGGTCATTTTCAGCGTTCTGGCATAAACATCAATCCACAGGTAGAACACAGTACCCCCCCAGGATACAGTGACCCCACCTTACGGTGTTTTCACATTACGGTGGGGGTCATTTTGAGCCCCCTCGTTACGGCATAAACATCAATCCACAGGTAATTTACAGTACCCCCCGGGATACAGCGACCCCGCCTTACGGCGTTTTCACTTCACCTTAGGGAATATTTTTGAGCCCCTTGTTAAGGCATTTTCTCTACTCCATGTCCTAAAACTCAATGACATAGACCTAGGGTCATTTTCTCATTGAGTGACAAAGTTAAAATATAATCATGAACTATTTTTTGAAGTTATCACATTCATCTCACGATACAGCGTCCCCGCCTTTCAACACTTTACGGTCCGTAGCATTTTCTTATGGTCGGGACGGGGGAGCAAAACAGGAACGGGTCTAGAAAAAGGTCGGCAACCGGTATCAGGCAGGAAACAGGGCAAAACAGGTCGATGGCCTGGACAGAAGAGCAAAACAGAAACGGGTCTAGAAAAAGGTCAGCAACGGGTATCAGGCAGCAAACAGGGCAAAACAGGTCTATGTCCGGGACGGAGGAGCAAAAGCAGAAACAGGTCCAGAAACAGGTCGGCAACGGGTATCAGGCAGGAAACAGGGAAAAACAGGTCGATGTCCGGGACGGAGGAGCAAAAGCAGAAACAGGTCCAGAAGCAGGTCGGCAACGGGTATCAGGCAGGAAACAGGGAAAAACAGGTCAATGGCCGGGACGAAGGAGCAAAAGCGGAAACGGGTCCAGAAAAAGGTCGGCAACGGGTATCAGGCAGGAAACATGGCAAAACCGGTCTATGGCCGGGAAGGAGGAGCAAGAGCAGAAACGGGTCCAGAAAAAGGTCAGCAACAGGTATCTGGCAGGAAACATGGCAAAACCGGTCTATGGACGGGAAGGAGGAGCAAGAGCAGAAACGGGTCCAGAAAAAGGTCGGCAACAGGTATCAGGCCGGAAACAGGGCAAAACAGGTTGATAGCCGGGACGGAGGAGCAAAAGCAGATACAGGTCCAGAAACAGGTCCAGAAACAAGTCGGCAACGGATATCAGGCAAAAAACAGGAAAAAAAAGGTCTATGTCCGGAACGGACGAGCAAAAGCAGAAACAGGTCCAGAAAAAGGTCAGCAACTGGTATCAGGACGGAAACAGGGCAAAACAGGTCAATGTCCGGGATGAAGGAGTAAAAGCAGAAACGGGTCCAGAAAAAGGTCAGCAACAGGTATCAGGCAGGAAACAGGGCAAAACAGGTCTATGTCCGGGACGGAGGAGCAAAAGCAGGAGCAAGTCCAGAAAAAGGTCGGCAACAGGTATCAGGCAGGAACCAGTGCAAAACAGGTCGATGGCCGGGACGTAGGACCAAATGCAGAAACGGGTTTAGAAAAAGGTCGGCAACAGGTATCAGGCCGGAAACAGGGCAAAACAGGTTGATAGCCGGGACGGAGGAGCAAAAGCAGATACAGGTCCAGAAACAGGTCCAGAAACAAGTCGGCAACGGATATCAGGCAAAAAACAGGAAAAAAAAGGTCTATGTCCGGAACGGACGAGCAAAAGCAGAAACAGGTCCAGAAAAAGGTCAGCAACTGGTATCAGGACGGAAACAGGGCAAAACAGGTCAATGTCCGGGATGAAGGAGTAAAAGCAGAAACGGGTCCAGAAAAAGGTCAGCAACAGGTATCAGGCAGGAAACAGGGCAAAACAGGTCTATGTCCGGGACGGAGGAGCAAAAGCAGGAGCAAGTCCAGAAAAAGGTCGGCAACAGGTATCAGGCAGGAACCAGTGCAAAACAGGTCGATGGCCGGGACGTAGGACCAAATGCAGAAACGGGTTTAGAAAAAGGTCGGCAACGGGTATCAGGCAGGAAAACAGGGCAAAACGGGTCGATAGGCAGGACAGGAGAGCAAAAACGTGGTCGGGATCACAAACAGGTCGTAGCCAGAACAAAACGGGGAGATCAGGAACGGACGGGTGAAAAAACAGGTGCAAAATGTCACAAGCCAGGAACGGAGACAGGACCCAATAGCGTTCGTTTTACGCAATTTTCATTGAGGAAAAAAGCAGTTCTTGCATACGCCATCCGATGACAGTCGGTCACGGGTAGCAGATGGCAGGAACGTGGCACTTCCGTGTCGGGCGAGGGTATTCGTTGAGAGCGAAAAAACAGGTCGATGGCCGGGACGGATGAGCAAAATAGAAACGCGTCCAGAAAAGAGGTTGGCAACAGGTATCAGGCAGGAAAACAGGGCAGGATAATGTCAGAGAGTACAAAAGCTTGCCTAGCTGAGAGCATAGCTTCTCAGACGGTCCCACGGCTTCCTTTTGGAAGACTGGAGTTTAAAAATAGTCCGACGGCCGAATCCGTAATCATTCCAGTTTCTTAATTCTACATATGCAAATAAAGACCTTCTTTTCCTTTTACGACGCCATATCCCGCATCAGCATTTTCGCCCGTGCACATTTTCAAGCGCTAACCTTTGCTAAAACACTCTTCTGCATAGATAGGACTTTCTTTTTCCATGAGACAGCGATCTGGCTTCCCCACGTAATAATGACAAATGCAAAATCAGATCCGGCGCCGGCATTAATGAGATTTTTAGCCTTTTTGCACTAATCCGTTTGTACCGCCCCCCCCTCACCCCCCGGAAATGAGATTGGCAGCCTTTGCCGCGCGCTAATTATTCCGAATATTTACACGTGCGTTTATTAGTCGGGGGGGGGGGAAAAATTGAATAGATTTCCTGGAGGCTCCAATACTATTAAAACCGAATGAGACTTGATTAAAAGAATACATTGCGTTTCGGGGTGATTTTTTGAATCAATTATAGGCAGGTTCATTCCCTAATTCCAAATAAAAAAATATACCGTAATTTCCGCACTATAAGGCGCACCTAAAAGTCTTATTTTTTTTCAAAAGCTGACCATGCGCCTTATAATACAGTGCGCCTTATATATGGATCAATATTAAATCGCAAGGTCTCGCAACTTACGCAACAGCCGCCGACTCGATTTTCCCCCGAACGTGGAGTAGTCCGCGGTGTAGGCTGGGATTTATATACCGGCGTTTCATTGGCTAACCAATGTGTCAATCATCATTTGAATCGATCACTATTGGCTAAAGTTATTCGGAGCCTCGGATAGGCTAGAGCGCCGAAACAAACCCTGCAATTGGTCGAAAAAGATGTGTCAATCATCCGTTAAATCGATCGCTATTGGCTAAAGTTATTCGGAGCCTCGGATAGGCTAGAGGGCCGAAACAAACCCTGCAATTGGTCGAAAAAGATGTGTCAATCATCCGTCAAATCGATCGCTATTGGCTGAAGTTATTCGGAGCCTCGGATAGGCTAGAGGGCCGAAACAAACCCTGCAATTGGCCGAGTTTAGCAATGGCATAGCAAGCTTAGCAAGCTTGCTAAAGTTCGCCATAAAGAAACATGTTTCATTAGTCTGTAGTTGTAAATAATTTACTCTCCTGGATTTACTTCACTCACGGTTATAAGAAGACCACGATTGCGTATCATTATTGAACGTGAGAACTTAGGTGAGCTATGCGGCTTTATATTTTCCCGGTATCTTGTTTTAGAATGATCTTGATGTTGCTCTGATGAGTTGAGGGAATTCAACTCAATTCCAAGTGTTTATTGTCATATGCACAGTAAAGTTGCGAGCGAAAATAGAAACTAAGGAATGGTTGGCATTTCTTGAATCCCAAGACTTTAACCTTCCGAATGATATTTGAAACGATGCATTTGAGTGACATCGTACGGACACCGCATCCGCTCGTGTTCTCGACACGTATTTGCTTCTTTGCAAGCTTTCGGAACGTTAAGGAGGTAAGAAGTTGGACTGAACCATCTGACTGTTTTGTCGACGTTCCCATTGTAGCGCTTTATAATCCGGTGCGCCTTATCAATGGAAGATATAGGACCAAAAACTATTTTTTGCGGGTGCGCCCTATAACCCGGTGCGCCCTATAGTGCAGAAAATACGGTAATAAAAAAACAGTGTTTTAACTCTGAGGTGGGATAGCTTTGTGATATCTGTTGAAAATGAAATGATTTTAAAATGTTAAACGGTGAAGAAAAAAAAGAAGATACAAAAAAGAAGAAAAAAATGCTGAAAAAAATACAATCACCTCGCTTCTTAAAAACAAAAACAAAATAAAGAGACTAGATATGAATGGATTTGAACTTGCAAGGAAAACAAGTTTTTGTGGCTTTAATCCGAATATTTACAATTATTATGGAGCATTAGATCAAAATGACTAAAATAAGGTGGACTGAAGAGCACGTAAGAAACAAATAGCAACATGAAAAAGAAGTCAAAATCTAAGACAAAAAGAAACAAAATGAGGAGAAAAAAGGGGGAAATGAAAAAAAAAAAAAACAGGATGAATAAAAAGAAAGGAAAAAAGGAAAGCAAAGACAAAAATCAAGAAAAAAAGTAGTAAAATCAAATATAAAGGATAAGAGGTCCAGAAGAAAAGAAAGAACAAGATAATGAAAAAAAAAACATAAAAAAAAGAAATGAACAGAAAAGAAAGGAAAAAACAGGAATAAGAAAAATGAAAAGAAAAAAATGTTGAAAACCAGGATGAATAAAAAGAAAGGAAAAAAAGAAAGCAAAGACAAAAAACAAGAAAAAAAGTAGTAAAATCAATAATAAAGGATAATAGGTCCAGTGGAAAAGAAGGAAAAAGACAATGAACAAAAACATAAGAAGAAAAAAAGAAATGAACGGAAAAGAAAGGAAAAAAAACAGGAATAAGAAAAAGAAAAAAAGGGGGAAATGAAAAGAAAAAAATGTAAAAAACCAGGATGAATAAAAAGAAAGGAAAAAAGGAAAGCAAAGACAAAACACAAGAAAAAAAGTAGTAAAATCAATAATAAAGGATAACAGGTTCAAAAGAAAAGAAAAAAAAGACAATGAAAAAAAAACCAAATAAGAAAAAAATAAATGAACGGAAAAGAAAGGAAAAAAACAGGAATAAGAAAAAGAAAAAAAAGGGGGTAAAGAAAAGAAAAAAAATGAAAAAAAACAGGATGAATAAACAGAAAGTAAAATAGGAAAGCAAAGACAAAAATTAAGAAAAAAGTCGTGAAATCAATAATAAAGGACAACAGGTCCAGAAGAAAAGAAAGAAAAAGACAATGGAAAAAAAACATAAGAAGAAAAAAAGAAATGAACGGAAAAGAAAGGAAAAAAACAGGAATAAGAAAAAGAAAAAAAAGGGGGTAAAGAAAAGAAAAAAAAAAAAAAAAGGAAGAATAAACAGAAAGTAAAAAAGGAAAGCAAAGACAAAAAAACAAAAAAAAAGTAGTAAAATCAATAATAAAGGACATCAGGTCCAGAATAATAGAAAGAAAAAGACAACGAAAAATGTTGACAATATCTGTGTATTATTTGCCCTTAATCGACTCGTCCGGCCCCCGACATAATGTTTGTTCTATCGTGTGGCCCCCGAGTTCAAATGACTGCTACAAAAAAAAAAAAAGTGGCGAGAAGAATCTCGAAGCGCTACGGACGATTTTCCATTAGAATTCCGATCACGGAGCCGTGAAAGCGGAACCGGAGACCGCGGGGGTTACATTTCACGCTCACCTGCAAAAACATCTGCAGACACAGGTAGGGGGCGCTGCTGGGAATTTTGCCATCCAGGTCAATAGAGGGCGCTAGCCATACAAACTGCTAAACCAGATGGTATCACGTTTCCGTTTCAAATATCGGTACCGCCCAAAGGGGCGTTTCTTTTTTTCTCCCGTCTTTGTACTGCCTAAATCAGGGGTGTCAAACTGATTTGAACTCGGGGGCCACACGATAGAACAAACATTCTGTCGGGGGCCGGACTAGTAGATTCAAGAGAAAGAAAGAGAGATAAAGTAATAAGAGAAAGAGGGAGGGGAAAGGAGAGAGGGTGGGACAAAGAAAGAAAAAGAGAGAGAGGGAGAGAGCGTGAGAAACCAAAGATAAAAAGTCGTGAGAGAGGGGGAAAAGAAAGGGAGAGGAAGAAAGAAATCCAGAGAGAAATAGAAAGACAGAAGGAGGGAAAAGAGAAAAAAAAACGCGAAGGCTAGGAAGAGAGAAAGAGAAGAGAGAAAGGGAAAAAAAGGAAGTTAGAGCAAAAGAGGTTAAAAGACACAGAGAGAGAAAGAGACAAAGAGCAACAAAGGAAGAGAAAAAGAGACACAGAGAGTGAAAGAGACAGAGACAGAGAGTGGAAGAAAAGGGGTGAGAGAGAGAGAAAGAGAAAGAGAAAGAGAGAGGGACAAAGAAAGAGAAAGAGAGAGAGGGAGAGAGCGTTAGAAGCAAAAGAGAAAAAAAGAGAAGTCATGAGAGTGGGGGAAAGAAAGGGAGAGGAAGAAAGAAATCCAAAGAGAAATAGAAAGACAGAAGGAGAGAAAAGAGAAAAGAAGGTGCAAATGGTAGGAAGAGAGAAAGAGAAAAGAGAGAAAGGGAAAAAAAGGAAGTTAGAGCAAAAGAGGTTAAAAGACACAGAGAGAGAAAGAGACAAAGAGCAACAAAGGAAGAGAAAAAGATACACAGAGAGTGAAAGAGACAGAGACAGAGAGTGGAAGAAAAGGGGTGAGAGAGTGAGAGAGAGAGAGAGAAAGAGAAAGAGAGAGAGGGAGAGAGCATTAGAAGCAAAAGAGAAAAAAAGAGAAGTCATGAGAGTGGGGGAAAGAAAGGGAGAGGAAGAAAGAAATCCAAAGACAAATAGAAAGACAGAAGGAAAGAAAAGAGAAAAGAATGTGCAACAGGTAGGAAGAGAGAAAGAGAAAAGGAAAAAAGGAAGTTAGAGCAAAAAAAGTTAAAAAGACACGGAGAGAGAAATAAACAAAGAGCAACAAAGGAAATAAAAACAGAGACACAGAGAGTGAAAGAGACAGAGACAGAGAGTGGGAGAAAATGGGTGGAAAAGAGAGAGAGAAAGAAAGAGAAAGAAAGAAAAAAATAAGAGAAAGATAGGGAGAGAAAAGGAGAGAGGGTGACAAAAATAAAGAAAAAGAGAGAGAGGGAGAGTGCGTGAGAAACAAAAGAGAAAAAGTCGTGAAAGAGGGGGAAAAGAAAGGGAGAGGAAGAAAGAAATCCAAAGAGAAATAGAAAGACAGAAGGAGAGAAAAGAGAATAGAAAGTGCAAAGGGTATGAAGAGAGAAAGAAAAAAGAGAGAAAAGAAAGTTAGAGCAAAAGAAGTTAAAAAAGACACAGAGCGAGAAAGATACAAAAAGGAACAAAGGAAGAGAAAAAGAGCAACACAGAGAGTGAAAGAGACAGAGAGTGGGAGAAAAGGGGTGAAAAAGAGAGTGAGAGAGAGAGAGAGAGAGAGAGAGAGAGGGAGAGAAAGAGAGAGAGAAAGGAAGATAAATAAATACAAGTTCAGTGTCTTTGTTTGAGGCAACAGTATACAGGACGGTAAATCTGATCCAAGTACACGCTCAGTTTCGATAATATCGATATTTGGATCGATCTGCCCACCCTGACCAAACACAGGTAGGAGTGTAATACCCCAAAAATGTATCAATTCAAAGACAACAGTATCCTGTACTGTCAATCTGATCCAAGTACACGCTCATTTGAGACAATATCGATATTTGGATCGATCCGCCCACCCTTACCAAACAGAGGTAGGAGTGTAATACCCCAACAATGTGTCAATTCAAAGACAACAGTATCCTGTACTGTCAATCTGATCCAAGTACACACTCATTTTAGACAATATCGATATTTGGATCGATCCGCCCACCCTTACCAGACACAGGTAGGAGTGTAATACCCCAACAATGTGTCAATTCAAAGACAACAGTATCCTGTACTGTCAATCTGATCCAAGTACACGCTCATTTTAGACAACATCGATATTTGGATCGATCTGCCCACCCTTACCAGACACAGGTAGGAGTGTAATACCCCAAAAATGTATCAATCCAAAGACAACAGTATACTGGACTGTAAATCTGATCAAAGTACACCCTCATTTTAGACAATATCAATACTTGGATCGATCCGCCTACCCTTACCAGACACATGTAGGAGTGTAATACCCCAACAATGTATCAATTCAAAGACAACAGTATACAGGACTGTAAATCTGATCCAAGTACATGCTCAGTTTCGATAATATCGATATTTGGATCGATCTGCCCACCCTTACCAGACACAGGTAGGAGTGTAATACCCCAAAAATGTATCAATTTAAAGACAACAGTATACAGGACTGTAAATCTGATCCAAGTACACGCTCAGTTTCAAAAATATCGGTATTTGGATCGTTCCCCCCACCCTTACCAAACACAGGTAGGAGTGTAATACCCCAAAAATGTATCAATCCAAAGACAACAGTATACTGGACTGTAAATCTGATCAAAGTACACCCTCATTTTAGACAATATCAATACTTGGATCGATCCGCCCACCCTTACCAGACACAGGTAGGAGTGTAATACCCCAACAATGTATCAATTCAAAGACAGCAGTATCCTGTACTGTCAATCTGATCCAAGTACACACTCATTTTAGACAATATCGGTATTTGGATCGATCCGCCCACCCTTACCAGACACATGTAGGAGTGTAATACCCCAACAATGTATCAATTCAAAGAAGACAGTATCCTGTACTGTCAATCTGATCCAAGTACACGCTCAGTTTCGATAATATCGATATTTGGATCGATCCGCCCACCCTTACCAGTCACAGGTAGGAGTGTAATACCCCAAAAATGTATCAATTCAAAGACAACAGTATACATGACTGTAAATCTGATCCAAGTACACGCTCAGTTTCGATAATATCGATATTTGGATCGATCCGCCCACCCTTACCAGACACAGGTAGGAGTGTAATACCCCAACAATGTATCAATTCAAAGACAGCAGTATCCTGTACTGTCAATCTGATCCAAGTACACGCTCATTTTAGACAATATCGGTATTTGGATCGATCCGCCCACCCTTACCAGACACAGGTAGGAGTGTAGTACCCCAAAAATGGCGCTGTATCCTTCTCCGAGTGTTTCAGGTTTCCCTCGAGTTTGCTATGCCGACGCGTGGGGCTAATGAGGCGGATATGCCGGACTCTCGTATATATTTACAATTCAGTGGGACAGCGTTCCTATTAGACGCCGTAAAATCGCTCGACTGTTCCGGGCGGCGCGTTAAACGAGCCGCTTCGCTTTGCGCTTTATATATCTCCATTATTGCGCCCCCTTGTTCGACTTCCACAAAACACCCGTGCCTAATAGTGTCTGACGAGTGACTCCACAACGGGGCGCTCTAAAGGGAGAGGCCGGCTAGGAAATGCATGTTTCCGATCAGAAATCAGATTCTAGGATGCATATAGAGAGTGGTGGCTTAAATGAGACTGAGTAAGAGAAAGAGAGAGAGAAACAAAGTAAGAAAGAAAGATGGGAGGATACAAAACGAGAGAAAGAGAAGGAAAAAGAAGGTGAGAGAGGGATTGATGGAGTAAGGGAAAAAACAGAGATAAATCAAGAGAGAACTGTCAAAAGCTGGCAAAAGCAGACGTCATTGGATCAGTTTTTCAACAAGCCACAGGCAGAAATACACTGCAGAGGACCAGTAAAGAAACAGGCCAGTTCAAAGGTAAATAGTATTTTCAATTTTATTTTCCTATTAGTCTTGTGCTTTTTGTTGTTGACGGGGTATAGTGGGTAAAATGTTGGAAAAAGGGGCCGAAAAAAACGCACTGTAGAGTGTAAATGTCATAAGGTGGGGTTGCTGTATCCGGGGGGTGTACTGTACTGTTAAAATTGATCTTTTTCAATGTTTTTTTTGCTGTCAGTCTTGTACTTTTACCACTTTTACCATCATTTTTTTCCGAAAACCCGTGATAATAAACTCACAAACTAAGCCAAAAACGATCGACGTCGGTATCCAATGTCACAACCCAGAAGAACTCCATTGTTGTCTCCTCTTCTCCAACTCTGAATAAAGAACATGGAGAAAATGCGAAAAAGCTTACTCGACACCCTCCAGTGCCTGACTTTTCCAAAAAGACTTTTTCGCCAGCCATCAATTGGAGACGCCGGAGGTGGAAATAAAATATTCCGAAGAGAAGACCAAGATAAAAACAATCAAAAACGCACTAAAAAGTTTAAAAAAGGGTGAGAGGACGCTGGCGTGTATGTCGCCGCTTCTCACTCCAAAACTTTTCCAAAACTTTTTCGAAGCTCAGATACTTTTTCTGATCTTTCTTTTGCCCTTCTGTTTTGGACTGTGGGTACTTTGGTTGATGTAACCTGAACCAACGTTTCACCTAATCAATCAAACCCTCGTAACTTAGCCCACGGGCTAACGCCGGTAGCTTAAACATACCAGCTGTCACTGCACCGGCCTCTCTCCCTCGTCATGGCGTGCCAAAACCTCGTTGCTTTTGGATTATTTCTGATACTCCTGACGTTCTGCCATCATCCAGCGACAGGATTGCTCCACTATTCTGTCGCGGATCTTCTCCGGATCCGGTGGATTGCACTGGGGCCTCCGCCACCGGAGCTGCTCCACCATCCTGACATCGCTCGCCTGCCTCGACGCCGCTACATTCACCGCGGATCGCGCAGACACGTCGAGTATAAAAACCCTGGCTCAATCACCTCGACCTAGTCCACATCTCGACGCCCTCCCATAAACTGCGGCCGTAACTGCTATTCTCGTCCACAGTCTTGTCACATCCCGCCTTGACTACTGCAATACTCTCCTCTTCGGCCTTCCTCAAAAGTCCCTCCATACAATTCAGCTGGTTCAAAACGACTCTGCTCGCATCATCACAAAAACATCTTCCCAGCAGCACATCACCCCCGTTCTCCAACAGCTACACTGGCTTCCTATTCAGCATCGCATCAGGTACAAACTGATCCTATACACATATATGGCCATTCACAACCTGGCTCCTCCTTACCTGTCCGACCTTCTCCAGGTGCACGTCCCCACTCGCTCCCTCAGATCCTCGTCCTCCCTCCGACTGTCAGTGCCCCCTGCCCATCTAAGCACCATGGGAGCCAGAGCCCTCAGTCGCGCTGCTCCCAAGCTCTGGAACAATCTACTGTCGGAGAAATTGGAGGTTCGATAATCGAGAGAAAAGTCTTCTCATATGTGGATAAGGAAAATGGACAGGAGCCAGCCTCGTTCGGAGGGAGATGTCACTTTATTGATGCGTCAATGAAGATCTCAGAGAGCTGGGAACATGACAATGTTTTTAAAGCTGGTAGTGACGATTAGGCTTCGATTGAGTACACCCCAAAAGGCGGTCCTGTATCACGTATCAAGTACAGAGCGTCCCGTCCCTTGCACGCTATCTTCAAGGAAACTTAATGTCTGCCAAGAGTATCTTCAAGGATGTCTACCCGACCTTTTCCCACAACTGTAAGCAAGTCTTTCTAAATTTCTACATGTATGCAAATCTATTCTACAAATGCAAGTGTATTTACCACAACACTACCTCCGGACCTCCAAAACTGCACACCTCTCTCCACTTTTAAGTCCCGTCTAAAAACACACCTGTTCAGGACTGCCTACAACACATAGCTTCTCCATTTCCTATGTTTTTATGATTTCATGTCTTGTTTTTATTTATTATTTCGCTTACAACTTTTTAAATTGTATTTCTTTCATTGTCTGTACAGTGTCCTTGGGTGGCCTGAAAGGCGCTTTTAAATAAAATGCATTATTATTATTATTATTATTATTATTATTACATGTGTTTAGTGTGCACTCGCGTTTTACCCAAATGTACAAAAGTTTCTTGTGTCCTTTTCCTTCCCTGTTTTGTTCAGTTATAGTTAATTAGAGTTTCAACATAGCCTTTATTGTTTTCCTTTCATATTTTTGTTAAGGTGCAGATGGTTGGTGTGCACTCTCATTCGTCCGTCCAAATGTTGGAATGTTTCTTTTGTCATCCCCTTTCTTGTTTTGTTCAGTTAGTTTCAACATAGCCTGTGTTACATTTATTTTTAATGCTTTTTTTTCAGTTACATGCATTGAGTGTGCACTCGCGTTTTATCCAAATGTCCAAAAGTTTCTTGTGTCCTTTGCTTCCCTGTTTTGTTCAGTTATAGTTAGTTAGAGTTTCAACATAGCTTGTATTGTTTTCCTCTTACATTATTGTTTAGGTGCATAGAGTTGGTGTAAACTCTCATTTGTCCGTCCAAATGTTGGAATGTTTCTTTTGTCATCCCCTTTCTTGTTTTGTTCAGTTAGTTTCAACATAGCCTGTGTTACATGTCTTTTTAATGTTTTTGTTCAGTTACATGCATTTAGTGTGCACTCGCGTTTTATCCAAATGTCCAAAAGTTTCTTGTGTCCTTTGCTTCCCTGTTTTGTTCAGTTATAGTTAGTAAGAGTTTCAACATAGCTTGTATTGTTTTCCTCTTATATCATTGTTTAGGTGCATATAGTTGGTGTAAACTCTCATTCGTCCGTCCAAATGTTGGAATGTTTCTTTTGTCATCCTCTTTCTTGTTCTGTTCAGTTAGTTTCCACATAGCCTGTGTTACATGTCTTTTTAATGTTTTTGTTCAGTTACATGCATTTAGTGTGCACTCGCGTTTTATCCAAATGTCCAAAAGTTTCTTGTGTCCTTTTCTTCCCAGTTTTGTTCAGTTATAGTTAGTTAGAGTTTCAACATAGCCTGCATTGTTTCCCTTTCATATTTTTGTTTAGGTGCATATAGTTGTTGTGCACTCTCATTCGTCTGTCCAAATGTTGGAATGTTTCTTTTGTCATCCTCTTTCTTGTTTTGTTCAGTTAGTTTCAACATAGCCCATGTTACATATCTTTTTAATGTTTTTGTTCAGTTACATGAATTTAGTTTGCACTCGCCTTTTGTCCAAATGTCCAAGTTTCTTGTGTCCTTTTCTTCCCTGTTTTGTTCAGTTATAGTTATTGTTTCCTTTCATGTTTTTGTTTAGGTGCAGATAGTTAGTGAGCACTCTCATTCGTCTGTCCAAATGTCAGTATGTTACTTTCCTGTTTTGTTCAGAGCAGAGTTTCAGTATAGCCTATGTGACATGTCTTTTATGCTTTTGTTCAGTTACACAGATTGAGTGAGCACTATTGTTGCTGCTTCTAAATGTCGGAATGTTACTTACTTGTGTCGCCCACTTCCTTGTTTTGTTCAGTTAAGGTTTCAACATAGCCTGCGTTATGTTATTGTTCGGTTAGAGACAGTCATATAAAAATAAAAATATTTAATTTCTAAGACGCTTGTCTGCTATTGGTCCACCTAAAAATAAATCATCATTTGCTATTGGTTTGCGTCATCAAAATATTGATATACTATTGGCTGAACTACTTCCCACAATACCATTCTCTTTTATCAATTAGTTCAGAATCTTCTAAATATATAAATATAAATAAATCACTTTTTTACCGTATTTATTGCCTATGGGTTTAGACTTGTAGTGAGACTAAAGAGAGACGCAAAAACATGATAACCATGGAAACAAAGCTTGCGGCAATCAAGAAACACTTTTTAGTTAAGTAAAAAACAAAATCATACAAAATCAATTACAATAAGTTTGGTAAGAATTTTTAATATGAAAAAACTTTTAAAGATTAAAGAATTTTGTCCAATTGTCTTTATGCTGTTAAGAAAAAAAACAATGTATATATTTCTTTTTTAAAATAAAATCTCAATTTTTTTTCAAGTCATCAAAGAATTTTTCATGGAAAGCAGATCGTCCTAAAACGAAGATGAGATACCGTCAATGTTCCCTCTAATTTTCCTTACGGGTCTGAGCGTTGACACAAAGTCGGTGAGCAATGCTTGAAACAACAGTGAGCAACGGCAATCCCAAGTGTGGCAACTAAGTCATGATCAAACATGTCCAAAACTTGACATCAAAATTATGTTTCTCTTTTGAATGAATTGACTCATGTACGATGGCCTACAAACGTCATTTGTTTTTACAATTCTTTCACAAGATATCCATTTCTTTTTTTTTCCTGACATATTTTGTCGCATAATATTAACATTTTTGGGGGCTTATTGAGTCGGTTGCAAGATACACAACTGTACTTAATCACATTTTTGAGTGGAAGTACAATGTTGGCAACAAGATTCACTTGATATCATTGGAAATTATTTGAATGCAACACAAACTTTTTCTTCTTTTTCCCTGTTTTTTCTATTTTTTTTTAAATTCCTTAAAAAAAAAATCTCATTCTGTTTATTTTTACCGAGCTGTTCCTATTTTCTTTTTGTTCTCTATTTACTTTTTTCCTACATTTCTTTCTTATCTTTTTTTCTGGCTTTTTTCTAAACGTTTCCTTCTTTTTTTCTCTTCCTTTTGTTTCTTTTTTTTCTCAGCTTTTCACTACTTTTTCATTTTGGTGTTTTTTTTTCTTTTTTGTTCTATTCCCCCCTTCTTTTAAGTCATTTTGTGCATACATTTACATAATATTTGGTCATGTTGGGATTCAAGAAGCAAAAACAACCCGAAGAGCCGTTTAGGACCCGAAAGAGCCGGTTCATTTTAGTGAGCCGAGCCGAAGAAGCCGGTTCTCGACAAACTCTACTAACTTTACTCAACTTCGTTGTACTTCGACTCGACTTCAAAATACCGCATTTAGGACACAACGTCAGGGGAACCCGTGTATTTTGACCTTCATGCACTGTAACTTTGACTTAAGTCGCTTGTTAATTAGTCCTTTTGAGCCCTGATTTTTGTGCGCTGGCTCGATTTTCTTGCGCGCAGCTTAGAGGGAACACTGGATACCGTACCCGATTTTTTTCCCCGCGGTCGTCAAACAAAACAGAAAAAGGCAATGGCGACCCACGGAACCTTTGGACCCGCAAGACGCCGACACATCTTCCCCGACTCGTTCCGCACGCAGGACACGCCGGGCGAGCAGACTCTTCGGAGGTTTAAATGTTATCACTCTCCAAGATAAAGCCGCCTCCCCTTTCTTCCACTTTCGGTTCCTATTCCGCCGCTCTCTCCCTCGACGGCGCCTCCCCCGTTTGATGGCTTCTCTGCCAATGCGTGTAAATGCAAATGGCCTCCGATCGGGTTTTCTTTTCCCGGATGCTCGTATAAATTTGCAGTCCATCTGCCTTCCTTGACATTTGCGCGTTCCCGCCGCGCCGATTTAGAAGCAGGTGAAAATCGATCCTTCGCGTCCGTGCCGTCGCGCCGACCGGGAGGAGGTAAAAATGTTTGTTCTGACATTTTGCCTCGGGGCCCTAAACCATTATCCCCGGCCTTTCATATTCCGCTCGGGTTCCTCAAATCCTTAACGGGAATAAACGTTAAACGAAATTTATCTTTAATGTTCCGCGTCTTTATATGGCTTTTCTTTCAGAAATCCATAGCGGTAACCCAGTAGTAACAATAAACAAATCACGGTATTACCGTATTTTCCGCACTATAAGGCGCACCTAAAAGCTTTTATTTTTTTCAAAAGCTGACCATGCGCCTTATAATACAGTGCGCCTTATATATGGATCAACATTAAGTTTTCCAACTAACTTGCAGCCGCCGACTCGATTTTCCCCCGAACGCCAAGTAGGCCGCGGTGTATGCTGGGATTTATTTACCGGCGTTTCATTGGCTAACCAATGTGTCAATCATCATTTGAATCGATCGCTATTGGCTAAAGTTATTCGGAGGTCAAGGGGCGGATCCTTTTTATCATTTACAGGCTGGCATTGGCTTGAACGGCAAAACAAAGCCTGCAATTGGCCGAAAAAGATAAATGTGTATAGCACGTGGATGACGGCATACAGAAAGCATTTTTTAATATACTGTATTTGTAAATATTTTATTCTCCTGGATTTACTACACTCACGGATATAAGAGGACATTGGCTGCACATTATTATGAACACAACGACTTCGGTGAGCTACTCCGGCTATATATTTTTCCTGTATCTTGTTTCAGACTGAACTCGATGTTTCTGTGATAAGCGGTGCAGATAATGGATGGAATGGAGTGTCTATTTTTAAATTCAACTCAATTCCAAGAGTTTATTGTCATATGCACAGTAAAGTTGCGAGCGAAAAAGAAAATAGAAACTAAGGAATGGTTGGCATTTCTTGAATCCCAAGACTTTAACCTTCCGAATGATATTTGGAACGATGCATTTAAGTGACATCGTACGGACACCGCATCCGCACGTGTTCTCGACACGTATTTGCGTCTTTGCAAGCTTTGGAAATGTTAAGGGGGTAAGAAGTTGGACTGAACCATCTGACTGTTTTGTCCACGTTCCCATTGTAGCGCCTTATAATCCGGTGCGTCTTATGTATGTCAAAAATAGGACCAAAAACTATTTTTTCGGGGTGCGCCCTATAACCCGGTGCGCCTTATAGTGCGGAAAATACGGTACTTTCCCAATTTCTAATTTTGTTTAATGCATCAATGCCGACTTATATTCCCGATATGGTTAACATTTTAAATGGTAAATAAAATCGGCATTATGGGTGCCCGGTGCCAGCGTGGCCCTGAGAATTTGATCCCATGAAATAATAAATTGGAAACATGTTCATTTACAGATCTTGAAGTGTAAAGAAACAGAACAAAAAGACAAAAAGGCCGAAGACGCGTCCCTCTAGAAAATGATGAAACACTGCCCAGATCTAAAGAGACAAAACACGAAAGGAGGAGAACGGGATTTATTTACAGAAAAGTAAACGGGATCGGACAGTGTGAAACAGAACAAGTGGACAACAAAGCTAAATGCTAACTTTTTGTAGCTTTGAAGCATTTCAGGTAAACCGCAAAGCTAACAGCTAACTCTTTTACATTTTAGCTGGATGAAAGCGAGTGACCGTGTCAGGTGATTTGACATTAGCTAACTAGCGCAATTGACAATATCGTGACATATTTCAAGTGAAAAACAAAGCTAAATGCTAACTTTTTTGTAGCTTTGAAGGATTTCAGGTAAACCGCAAAGCTAACCGCTAACTCTTTTACCATTAGGCTGGATGAAAGCGAGTGACCGTGTCCCGTGATCATGTTTGACATAAGCTAACTAGCGCAATTGACAATATCGTGACATATTTCAAGTGGAAAACAAAGCTAAATGCTAAATTTTTTGTAGCTTTGAAACATTTCAGGTAAACCGCAAAGCTAACAGCTAACTCTTTTACATTTTAGCTGGATGAAAGCGAGTGACCGTGTCACGTGATCATATTTGACATTAGCTAACTAGCGCAATTGACAATATTGTGACATATTTCAAGTGCACAACAAAGCTAAATGCTAACTTTCTTGTAGCTTTAAAGCATTTCAGGTAAACCGCAAAGCTAACCGCTAACTCTTTTACATTTTAGCTGGATGAAAGCGAGTGACCGTGTCATGTGATCATATTTGACATTAGCTAACTAGCGCAATTGACAATATCGTGACATATTTTAAGTGGAAAACAAAGCAAAATGCTAACTTTTTTTGTAGCTTTGACGCATTTCCCGTAAAGTGCAAAGCTAACAGCTAACTCTTTTACATTTTAGCTGGATGAAAGCGAGTGACCTTGTCATGTGATCATATTTGACATTAGCTAAATAGCAAAATTCACAATATCGTGACATATATCAAGTGGACTACAAAGCTAAATGCTAACTTTCTTGTAGCTTTAAAGCATTTCAGGTAAACCGCAAAGCTAACTGCTAACTCTTTTACATTTTAGCTGGATGAAAGCGAGTGACCGTGTCAGGTGATTTGACATTAGCTAACTAGCGCAGTTCACAATATCTTGACATATTTCAAGTGCACAACAAAGCTAAATGCTAACTTTTCTTGTAGCTTTAAAGCATTTCAGATAAACCGCAAAGCTAACTGCCAACTCTTTTACATTTTAGCTGGATGAAAGCAAGTGACCGTGTCACGTGATCATATTTGACATTAGCTAACTAGCAAAGTTTACAATATCGTGACATATTTCAAGTGGACAACAAAGCTAAATGCTAACTTTTTTTGTAGCTTTGAAGCATTTCAGGTAAACCGCAAAGCTAACTGCTAACTCTTTTACATTTTAGCTGGATGAAAGCGAGTGACCGTGTTACGTGATTCGACATTAGCTAACTAGCGAAGTTCACAATATCGTGACATATTTCAAGTGGACAACAAAGCTAACCAACCGCTAACATTTTTTGTAGCTTTGACGCATTTCAGGTAAACCGCAAAGCTAACCGCTAACTCTTTTACATTTTAGCTGGATGAAAGCGAGTGACCGTGTCATGTGATCATATTTGACATTAGCTAACTAGCGCAATTCACAATATCGTGACATATTTCAAGTGGAAAACAAAGCAAAATGCTAACTTTTTTTGTAGCTTTGAAGCATTTCAGGTAAACCGCAAAGCTAACCGCTAACTCTTTTACATTTTAGCTGGATGAAAGCAAGTGACCTTGTCATGTGATCATATTTGACATTAGCTAAATAGCAAAATTCACAATATCGTGACATATTTCAAGTGGACTACAAAGCTAAATGCTAACTTTCTTGTAGCTTTAAAGCATTTCAGATAAACCGCAAAGCTAACCGCTAACTCTTTTACATTTTAGCTGGATGAAAGCGAGTGACCGTGTCATGTGATCATATTTGACATTAGCTAACTAGCGCAATTCACAATATCGTGACATATTTCAAGTGGAAAACAAAGCAAAATGCTAACTTTTTTTGTAGCTTTGACGCATTTCCCGTAAACTGCCAAGCTAACAGCTAACTTTTTTTATATTTTACCTGGATGAAAGCGAATGACCGTGTCCCGTGATTTGACATTAGCTAACGAGCGCAATTGACAATATCGTGACATAAAAAATATGTTTTGTCTCATCGTTAACGATGAAATTGTGAAAAATCGTAAAAAGCGTCCCAGGCAGCCTCCGAGCTCTTTGCTAAAACACCGACTCAGCTAAAAAACCAACCGGGGGCATCGTAAACATTTTTTTACGACGCCATATTACTACTTTCCTTTTTTCCTGCGTGATTTTGACAAGGTCCGACGGCGAGGCTCCCGATATCGTACTGCTGCGCAAATCCGTAACGCTTGATTTAACCCGGACGTCTTCTATATGCAAAACTACGCGAATGAAAATGTGAAAAAGAAGCCGTCTGAATAAAAGAGCGACTTAATGACTCGCTCGGCGGCGTTTGTAGTTTGCGCATAGTGACGACTCGAGTGCGCTTAAAATATGTTTTTAATATCGGGACGTTTACGCGCCGGGCAATATTCGGACTATGAGCGAAACAGCGACAATTTTTCATGATTTAAGAGTTCGTAAATGTAAAAAAAAAAAAATAGAATATGCTCCTATTCAGACGATGAATAATCCAAATCATATATAGTTCTTCAAAATGGAATATTTCAAATTTTTATACTAATTTTACATTTTTTATAGTCATTTCTTTTGATTCTGATTTGTTTTTACCCCCAAAAACCCCCCCAAAATGTTTCTCTGATTGCCTTTTTATATTTTCAAAGCAAAATCTAGCCAGCGCACAAAAATCAGGGCTCAAAATGACTTATTAAGATGCGACCTAAGTCAAAGTTACAGTGCAAGAAGGTAAAAAAAACACGGGTTCCCCTGACACTGTGTCCTTAATGCGGTACGTTGAAGTCGAGTCGAAGTAGAAAAAAGTGGAGTAAAGTTAGTAGAGTTTATCGAGAACCGGCTTCTTTGGCTCGGCTCACTAAAAAGAATCGGCTCTTTCGGGTCCAAAACGGCTCTTCGGGTTTTTTTTGCTTCTTTCATCCCTATATGACCAAATATGATGTAAAATTATACACAAAATGACTTAAAGGAAGGGGGGAATAGAACAAAAAAGAAAAAAATACCAAAGTGAAAACATAGTGAAAAGCTGAGAAAAAAGATACAAATGAAAGAGAAAAAAAGAGGAAAAATTCAGAAAAAAAGCCAGAAAAAAAGAAAAGAAAGAAACAAAGGAAAAAAAGTAAATAGAGAACAAAAAGAAAAAAGTAACGGCTAGGAAAAAATAAACACAATGAGATTTTTTTTAAAAAGGGATTAAAAAAATCGAAAAAAACAGGGAAAAAGAAGAAAAAGTTTGTGTTGCGATCAAATAATTTCCAATTAAACCAAGTCAATCTTGTTGCCAATATTGTACTTCCACTAAAAAATGTGATTAAATACAGTGGTGTATCGTGCAACCGACTCAATAAGCCCCCAAAAATATTAATATTATGCAACAAAAGATACCAAGGAAGAAAAAGAAATGGAAATCTTGTGAAATAATTGTAAAAACAAATGACGTTTGTAGGCCATCGTACATGAGTCAATTCATTCAAAAGTGAAAAATCATTTTGCATTGCCGGAAACTCAGCAAAATGTAACCTGATGTCAAGTTTTGGACATGTTTGATAATTAATTATCTTGCCACACTTGGGATTATGGTTGCTCACTGTTGTTTCAAGCGTTGCTCACCGACTTTGTGTGAACGCTCAGACCCGTAAGGAAAATGACAGGGAACATTGTTTAGGTCCTACCTGTCAGACAGGAGGAAATGTGTTAATTATAGCAAGCCGACCTCTGAATATTTCTCCTGTGGTGTTCCACAGGGCTCTGTTCTTGCTCCCCTTCTTTTTAGCATTGGTGACAAATGATATAAGTATCCATTGCTACGCAGATGACACTCACATCCATCTGCCACTGGAGACAACCGCTCCGTTAAATTGTAGGAATCTGGGGGCCTGCCTTACTGAAATACAAAGATGGATGTCACTTATTTTTTCGCAGGAAAAAAACAAAACAAATGTTGATTGTTGGTCCAGCTCACCTCTACAAAATCGGTCAAAATCAAGGTGTTATATTTGATCTTAATCTCATGTTTCAGTTACATGTGAAAAAATATTAATAGAATCACTTTCTTCCATCTTCTTCTTGACGGGAGAGGGAGAAGCCGTTTATTTCATTCGTCAGAGTCCAAAACATTCGTCTAAGAGACCGTCAGCTTTTTTATACCCTTCAAGGTAGACACATCCCATCAGCAATATCTCGTGTTGTTTTTCCCCGAAGTTGGTGCGTCCTTTTTCGATTTTCCAACATTACGTGTTTTTCCCGAAGTTAGAAACTTTCCCAAAAAATCATTGGGGTCGGCCTGACATCTGGACTCCTATCAGGGGAATGTTGTTATTTCGCAAGCTAATCCAAACCAAGCGAGTGTTTTGATTAATAGCACTCGCTGACATCCAAACTCGGGAGAAACAAGCCTGGAATTTCCTGTCTTAAACAAATGTGTTCTCCCTATGTGGAGCTCGACTCCAATAAACCACAACAATGGCACCACCTCCTGAGATTCGATCAGCAGCAGGAGTCCATCCATTATCCATTATCTGCAGGGCTTATTCTCAGTAGGGTCGCGGGGATGCTGGAGCCCATCCCAGCTATCTTCGGGCAGTGGGCAGGAGACACCCTGAACTGGTTGCCAGAGACAATTCGCTCGCTCATTCGCACATAGGGACAATTTGGTCAGGCCATTTCACCTGACATGCATGTTTTTGGAATGTGGGAGGAAACCCACGCAAAAACAGGGAGAACATGCATGTGCCTCCGTGCTGCCCAAGCAGGAGTCTTTATTTTTATATACCGTATTTTCCGCACTATAAGGCGCACCTAAAAGCCTTTATTTTTTCAAAAACTGACCATGCGCCTTATAATACAGTGCGCCTTATATACGGATCAATTTTAAAATTGCAAAGATTTCCAACTAACTTGCAGCCGCCGACTCGATTTTCCCCCGAACGCCAAGTAGTACGCGGTGTATGCTGGGATTTATTTACCGGCGTTGCATTGGCTAACCAATGTGTCAATCATCATTTGAATCGATCACTATTGGCTAAAGTTATTCGGAGGTCAAGGGGCGGATCCTTTTTATCATTTACAGGCTGGCATTGGCTTGAACGGCAACACAAAGCCTGCAATTGGCCGAAAAAGACGTGTCAATCATCAGTTGAATCGATCACTATTGGCTAAAGTTATTCGGAGGTCAAGGGGCGGATCCTTTTTATCATTTACAGGCCGGCATTGGCTTAAACGGCAACACAAAACCTGCAATTGGCCGAAAAAGATGAATGTTTATGGCACGTGGCTGACGGCATAGATAAAACATTTTTTCTATTCTGTATTTGAAAATATTTTATTCTCCTGGATTTACTACCCTCACGGATATAAGAGGACATTGGCTGCACATTATTATGAACACAACGACTTCGGTGAGCTACTCCGGGTTTTATATTGTCCCTGTATCTTGTTTCAGACTGAACTCGCTGTTTCTGTGATAAGCGGTGCAGATAATGGATGGAATGGAGTGTCATTTTTAAATTCAACTCAATTTTTAGTGAGTGTTTATTGTCATATGCACAGTAAAGTTGCGAGCGAAAAATAAATTAGAAACTAAGGAATGGTTGGCATTTCTTAAATCCCAAGACTTGAACCTTCCGAATGATATTTGGAACGATGCATTTGAGTGACATCGTACGGACACGGCATCCGCACGTGTTCTCGACACGTATTTGCGTCTTTGCAAGCTTTGGGAATGTTAAGGGGGTTGGACTGAACCATCCGACTGTTTTGTCAACGTTCCCATTGTAGCGCCTTATAATCCGTTGCGTCTTATGTATGTCAAAAATAGGACCAAAAACAATTTTTTCGGGGTGCGCCCTATAACCCGGTGCGCCTTATAGTGCGGAAAATACGGTATAAGAAAAAAAACTAAAATCATTTTAATAAATCAACTATATTTATTGTTTTTGGTGTTATTGGGCTTCCGTAGCAGCAAGCATTTCTTCTTCTCTGGAAACTTTCCCGAACTCAAACGGCGCTCGCATAAACGACTGTATTTTTTATTTAGACGTATTTTTAAAGCCGGTATTTACGGGCGACATCTCGGTAGATCAATAAGCGCAAGATTTGATTAATGTTGACGAGCTGTTTCTGCTCGACGCCAGATGCTGTCGGAACAATTGCGGTTTTATTTCGAACTCGCCCATCCTCGGCGCCCCCCCCCCCCCTTTGTTAGCATCATTACATCTGTCAGCCAGATATGATTTACATAAACATCAAAAACATCAAACTCCCCTTGTCAAAGACACCCTCCGCATTAGCATTTCAAGGCGCAACTTATGCTAGCATCGGCGAGCTTTAAAGTCGAAGCTTTATTTTCGTGTTTTTTTTTTTTTTAATCGCGTCACCCAAAAAAAAAAAAAAAATCAGCGGCTTTGAGATCGTTTTCTGTTATTTTAATGCATTTTTGACACAGCTAATCATGAAAAAAAAGCTAGGAAAATATCATAATTGAGTAGTGTTGCAATCACATTGCGAATGGAAATTGCAGCTGGCGGGAATACGGAAAATTTCATGGCTCGTGATTGGTTGTCACTCCCGTCGGAAGGCTGGTGACAATCACAGGAAATAACCATCCCCCTTCGACATCGCGCTGAAAGACTGACTAGATATTGAAGGATTTCATACATTTGACTATAAAGGATTTTATACAATTGAATACAAGTTACATTTCATCTCATCTCATCAGCTGCACCGCTTACCCTCAGTAGGGTCGCGGGGGTGCCGGAGCCCATCCTAGCAATCATCGGGCAGTGGGTAGGGGACACCCTGAACTGGTTGCCAGCCAATCGCCGGGCACACATGGACAGACAACTCACTCGCTCATTCACATCTAGGGACAATTTGGACCGGCCAATTCACCTGAAATGCATGTTTTTGGAATGTGGGAGGAAACCGGAGTGCCCGGAGGAAACCCACGCAAGCACGGGGAGAACATGCAAACTCCACACAGGAGGTTTTGATCTCACGACCTGTGCCGCACACGCGCTAACCACTGCGCCGCCGTGCTGCCCCAAGTTACATTTATTGAATGCAATGAAGATTTTCACAGAGAGGGCTTAAGTTCAATGACAGGTCACGCTGATCCGAATGCGGAATGTTTTGTTTAGTTCTGCTCGTTTCTTGAGGGAAAAGATGAACAGGAAGCCGCCGTTTCCACACGGGGGCGGATTTATTTTCCCTAAAAGTCTAACTAAGTGTACTTCATTGAAAACGGCCGAATTAGTGACGTTGGAGTCTGTGTGAAGCCTTCTTCTCAAGTCCTTTAGCTTTCTCCTATTGGCCATCTTCTCCCCGCATAATGGCGTGCCGGCTCCTCCCATGAGCGTGCCAAGGAAGCCCCCCCCCCCTTTATAGTCAAATGTATAAAATCCTTCAACAGTCAGGTCTTAAAGATTTGCAGTGGCTTTTTCAGTCTCTCCATTGTAATATTCTTGCTTGTACAGTGCTCCGGGAGATGTTTAAATGATGCTAAATCTTCTTGTATCCAGGGTTGGGTAGGGTTACTTTAACGTGATTACCGTATTTTCCGCACTATAAGGCGCACCTAAAAGCCTTTATTTTTTTTAAAAAGCTGACCATGCGCCTTATAATACAGCGCGCCTTATATATGGATCAATATTAAGTCGCAAAGTCTTGCAACTAAGGCAAGCAGCCACCGACTCGATTTTCCCCCGAAGGCCAAGTCGTCCGCGGTGTATGCTGGGATTTATATACCGGCATTTTATTGGCTAACCAATGTGTCAATCATCATTTGAATCGATCGCTATTGGCTGAAGTTATTCGGAGCCTCGGATAGGCTAGAGGGCCAAAACAGACCCTGCAATTTGCCGAAAGAGATGACTGTATTTTTTCTGCTCTTTTTTCTCTCCTTTTGTTTCATTTTTTTCTCAGCTTTTCACTACTTTTTCATTTTGGTATTTTTTTTTCTTTTTTGTTCTATTCCCCCCCTTCCTTTAAGTCATTTGTCAGGTTTTCAATGTAAATCTCTTGAATTTCTGTCTTAAGGTCATTAGCTTGTTCTTATATTACTAAATATAAAAACAATGTTTCTCATACACACACACACACATGAAGTAACGTTTCAATAATCAGTCTAATTGCATCTCTTGTACGTTTATCAATCTTGTATTCTTTTATTTTGAAGTCGTGTTCTTGTCTGTACTGATTCCTCTAAAGTAAAATAAACCACTCCCTCTCTCGGTTTGGAATCCATCCAGAACGGACGTAAGTTCTTGTCTGCCATAATCATGTAGAATTAAACTATATACGCCACGGAATACGCAAAACGAATATACATGTATTTTATCTGTGCAAATATAGCCACTAAATAGTCTTAATAATGTCAATCCCTGACACATTTTGTGCACAATTTTACATACTATTTGGTCATGTTGGGATTAAAGAAGCAAAAACAACCCGGGGAGCCGTTTGGGACCCGAAAGAGCTGTTTTTTTTAAGTGAGCCAAACCGAAGAAGACGGTTCTCGAAAAACTCTACTGACTTTACTCAACTTCGTTCTACTTCAACCTGGACTTCAAAATACCGCATTTAGAACACAGCTTCAGGGGAACCCGTGTATTTTTAACTTCATGCACTGTAACTTAGACTTAATTGGCTTCTTAATCAGCAATTTCGAGCCCTGATTTTTGTGAGCTGGCTAGATTTTCTTGTGCGCGGAAAAGCTCTGGGTAGTGCGCAATTGCGCACACACGCAGTTTAGAGGGAACATTGCTCAGAAGGGAGTTACTTGTCTAAGCTGAGAAAACAATATCTAAAGATAGTTCTGAGCTGAGAGAACACTAGGTCAATATTTTAGCAACACCTACTTTTCAGTTTTCGTGGTTTTAATTTGAAGCCTGAAATGTGGCAATATGACAGAAAGTCCTTGGGGGGGGGGGCGCTACTACTTTCGCTAAGCACTGTATAAACTTGCATGTTAGCGCCTCAATTAAATCACTTTTTGTTTTTATTTAATTGACTATAAGGGATTTAATATAATACAAATTAAATTTAGCTGAATGCAGTGGGGATTTTTCACAGGGAAGGCTTGGGGTCAGTGTTGCCTGGACAAGAATTATGTTTACAGAAAAACAAGGACAAGGGAAAAGGAGACAAGGTTTCTGATAAGCTTTCTTGTTGTGAGTCCTTCAGATATGACGGCGTTTTTCGGTGAGGAGGCAGTGGCGCGCCCATGGGAGGAGTCAGCACGCCCAAGGGAGGAGTCAGCACGCCCCATGGAGGGTATCCGATGCCCCGACGTGTCAAATAGAAGAGACAGACAGGGGATCAGAACGGAGAACGAGAGATGGGAGTCTCGACAAGACTAATTAGACTAATTCCATAATAATTGGGCAAAAATTCGATGGAATTCACACTTAATAATAAATTAAGAAAATAAATCTGCCCCCGTGTGGAAAAGCCTGTCTCTTGTCAATATGTTTCCCTAAAATCAAGAAAATGAGCATGCATTGTTAGGAGAATAAAGTTTGTGTTTGGTGAATGGAGTCAGATAACTAATTTGGTAAACGCTACATTTATAATATCGTTTTTCCCCCTAACAATTTATAGTTTAATTCCTACCACCGCGTAGCAGCCAATCAAGGAAACAGCTCATTCAAGCCGGTCCACGTCTCCTACGCTAACGACGTTAGCGTCTCGATGGCGCTCAAAGAGAAGCGACGCTAATCGTACGCGATGGCGACGCTACGCTAATCGTACACGACGGCTACGCTAGCAGCTTCTCGTCACGCTGACGCTCTCCATCATCGGTCCGGGCCCCATCTTTTGCGCTAATCTATCTCGACGGCGCCGTTCTCTTTTGTGGACCTTTACGCTCCGTCGCCGCTACACGGGATGCTAATAGCGTCGATAAGAGTTAGCGCGTCGGCAATCCCGGGGACAAATTGCGCGATTGATGTCTGGAGTGCAATTAATAGCGTGCTAATTGGCAGGTTCATGCGTGACCGGGGTAAGGCATCTCATAAACGTAGACACCGAATAAGATTTTAGGGAAAAATGATCGGAATCGGAGAGCTAAAAAGATAAAGAACAAGGAAGTTTACCTGGATCTTCAAAAGGCGTTAAAGCTACCTTAACACACGTCCTAATAAAACTTACTAGATATAAATAAAGGTTTACAGAAACAGAACAAGGAAGTTCACTTGGATCTGAAGAAGAGATTCTTAAGAAAACAGTCTTCATGAACACTAAGTAGAGATAAAGTAACGAAACATTAAAGTGTCAAAACAGGATTCATTTACCGAAACCAAACAAGGAAGTTAACTAGGATTTACAGAAAACATTGAAGCTACGCTAACCCAGTCTTGATTAACACGGACAAGATATAAATGAACGAATCATGACGGAAGAAAATACAGGATTCATTTAACGAAACAGAACAAGGAAGTTTACTATGATCTTCAGATGACATTAAATTTATGCTAACACATGCTAAAACAAAACGAACTCGATAAAACTGAACAGGAAATAAAAATGAAGAAAAATGATTTGTTTACAGAAAACATATCACTGTCTGATATTGTACAGAAACAGAACAAGGAAGTTTACTGGGATCTTCAGAAGACCAACGCTAACGCATGCTAAAACCAAACTAACCCGATAAAAATGAACAGAAAATAAAAATGAAGAAAAATGATTTGTTTACAGAAAACATATCGGTGTCTGATATTCTACAGAAACAGAACAAGGAAGTTTACTGGGAACTGAAGAAGACATTAAAGCTATGCTAAAACAGTCTTAATTAACACTAACCACAGATAAAGTAACGAAACATTAAAGTGTCAAAACAGGATTAATTACCGAAACCAAACAAGGAAGTTAACAAAGATCTACAGAAAACATTGAAGCTACGCTAACACAGTCTTGATTAACACGGACTAGATATAAATGAACGAAACACGACAGAGGAAAATACAGGATTAATTTAAGGAAACAGAACAACGAAGCCAACTGGGATCTTCAGAAGACTAACGCTAACGCATGGTAAAAGAAAACTAACTCGATAAAAATGAACAGAAAACAAAAAATGAAGAAAAATGATTTGTTTACAAAAACATATCGGTGTCTGATATTGTACAGAAACAGAACAAGGAAGTTTACTGGGAACTGAAAAAAGACATTAAAGCTACGCTAAAACAGTCCTAATTAACACTAACTACAGATAAAGTAACGAAACATTAAAGTGTCAAAACAGGATTAGTTTGGCTGAACAGAACATGAAAGGATTGGCCACTGAGAGAATATACTCATGGACGGATATAATCACTACATCATGTGCAAACACCAACTTGCTCTAACAGAACAAAACATGAAAGTAAGAGGACACGCGAAACATCCCCACATGTACACAGAGCAACAGCTAGAATACCTTGAAGAAAACACTATGAATTATAATAAGCTTTAGTTCGGACAAAACATGAAAGGAAGACAACACTATGTTGAGATACTAGCTAGCGCTAACTTAACAAGACATCAATCAATAATGACGGATATGTCAGAACACTCTGACTGAATAAAGTATACAAACTAGGTCTAACTTGACACAAAATGAAAGTAAGACGACACATGTTGGACACCAACTAGTTGTACCTGAACAGAACATGAAAGGATCGGCCACTGAGAGAATATACTCCCGCACGGATATAATTACTACATCATGTGCAAACACCAACTCGCTCTAACAGAACAAAAAATGAAAGTAAGAGGACACGAGAAACATCCCACACGTACTAAGAACAACAGCAAAAATACTATAATTAGCTTTAGCTCGGACAAAACATGAAAGGAAGACAACGCAGGATAGGCTGGCATATTTATTACCTCTAACTGAACAAAACATGAATGGAAGACAACGCAGGGCATTTGTTTACCAGACGGTAACGGGAAAGCCATGAGGGCGACCAGATAACAAAGCGAATTGGCTGGACCAAATTCAACCGGGAGCACCAAAACACAGGACGTAACAGTAAAGGTACAGAACATGACACCAAAGAGCCTCCATCTGTCTGGCGTGGGGGCGGGGCCAACCAGGCGGCAAAATGGTGACATAGGATCCATCCCGGCGGACATTTTCTCTGCTAATGGCGAGTCCGTCGGCCGCGGGGAAATGTAACGGAGCGTGGAAACGGACTTCAGCGTATCGATCGCCACGGAATACGCAAAACGAAACGTAAAACGAAACGTAAAACGAGTATTTTGGGGAAGAAACGGAACCCCGGGCGATAACGTCAGAGAAACAACCTGAGCGCTTTTGATAGGATTTAAAATGATTGTTATTGGAGATCATAAAAAGCCCTGCAGGGGGCAGTATATCCAAGAATATCACAAATAGAAGAAGAGGATTGGTGTCAAAGTCCTTTTAACTCGGGGGCCACACGATAGAACAAACGTTCTGTCAGGGGCCGGACGAGTAGATTAAAGAGAAAGAAAAGGAGAGATAAAGAAATAAGATAAAGAGGGAGGGAAAAAGAGAGAGGGCGGGACAAAGAAAGAGAGAGAGAGAGAAATACGAGAAAGACGGAGGAAAAGGAGAGAGGGCAGGACAAAGAAAGAAAAAGAGATAAAGAAATAAGAGAAAGAGGGAGGGAAAAAGAGAGAGGGCGGGACAAAGAAAGAGAGAGAGATAAAGAAATAAGAGAAAGAGGGAGGGAAAAAGAGAGAGGGCGGGACAAAGAAAGAGAGAGAGATAAAGTAATAAGAGAAAGAGGGAGGGAAAAGGAGAGAGGGCGGGACAAAGAAAGAGAGAGAGATAAAGAAATAAGAGAAAGAGGGAGGGAAAATGAGAGAGGGCGAGACAAAGAAAGAAAAAGCGAGAGAGGGAGAGAGCATGAGAAAGAAAGGGAAAAAAGTCGTGAGAGAAGGGGAAAAGAAAGGGAGAGGAGTAAAGAGATCCAAAGACAAATAAAAAGACGGAAGGAAACGGAAAAGAACCTCCTGCGTGGGTTCAAATCCAGCTCCAGACTTCCTGTGCGGAGTTTGCATGTTCTCCCCGTGCTTGCGTGGGTTTCCTCCGGGCACTCCGGTTTCCTCCCACATTCCAAAAACATCCATGTCAGGTGGATTGGCCGGTCCAAATTGTGCCTAGGTGTGAATGAGCGAGTGAGTTGTCTGTCCCCGTGTGCACTGCGATTGGCTGGCAACCAGTTCAGGGTGTCCCCTGCCCACTGCCTGATGATTGCTGGGATGGGCTCCAGCACCCCCGCGACCCTACTGAGGATAAGCGGTGTAGCTAATGAGATGAGACGAGATTATATATATATATATATATATATATATACATACTCTTATTGGAACACCTAACCTAAGAAATGGGACAACAGTTCTAACAAGTCTTAACAAGCTTTTCATCTCAAATCCAAGCTTTTGTCAAACCTTGATAACACAACATTAAAATTCCAGCATATTGAAGGATTTCAAGCACCCGTCCCAACACGAACTCATAATTCCCTTCCTTTCCGTTGAGCATTTTCACTTTTCTCCCAAAAAAAGAATCCCTTTCCATGACCCGCGTCGGCAATCTGTCCGACGCCATTAGCATGACAAATATTTTGGGGAGGAGAAAATATTTGCACAACAAATTCAGCGCGATTAAAAAGGAACAGCCGGAAGATTTTCCTTGAAAAAAAAAAAAAAAAAAAACACCTGGAGACATCTTTCATTTCCATTTAAAAAGAATTAGGACGCCTGCGTCAATAAACGGGAGACGGATGGACGGGGAGGACGTTTTACGGGTAAACAACAAATAACGATATTGGGGGGGGGGTCTCGGTGATGGATGACAACATGCAGCCGCGCTATCATATCGCCCTCTAAGGATTCTGGGAAACCGGCCCCGGAGTGTGCTTGTGCATATCGTTAAGTATCGGAGAAAAAAAAAAGAGGCTATTTTTGTTACCGGTGCGGCGAATCACTGACAAAGTGCACCGATAGGTCACGTTTGGCAGTCGGGCCCCGAGAACGCCCCCCTAGCGCCCCCTAACGCCCCCCTCCTGCCCCCTGAAAGGCAACTGGGGATCGGATGCTACTTTCTTCTTCAACCGCAGTACCGCCTTTTGACAACGACCGCCGAGGGCGATGTTGAGCTTTTCTACCGTTGGGTCACCCCTTATTTTTAATGTTTCAAGAACTGGAAATCGGGAGAATTCGTTTTTCAATCTACTTTATTGTTATTTTACGTTTATATGTGATTTATTACAATGTTTAATGATTCCGCAGTACCGCCTTTTGACCACGACCGCCGGGGGCGATGTTGAGCTTTTCTGCCGTTGCGTCACCCCTTATTTTTAATGTTTCAGAAATGGGATATTGGGATTTTTTTTTTCCGACGCGATTATTATTATTATTATTATTATTATTTGAAAAGACAACAATAACATTAGTTTTTCAATCTACTTTATTGTTATTTTATGTTTACATGTGATTATTACAATGGTTAATGATTCCGCAGTACCGCCTTTTGACCACGACCGCCGAGGGCGATGTTGAGCTTTTCTGCCTTTGCGTCACCCCTTATTTTTAATGTTTCAGAAATGAGATATTGGGAGATTTTTTTTTCGACGCGATTATTATTATTATTATTATTATTAGAAAAAACAACAATAACATTCGTTTTTCAATCGACTTTATTGTTATTTTACGTTTATATGTGATTATTACAATGTTTAATGATTCCGCAGTACCGGCTTTTGACCACAACCGCCGAGGGCGATGTTGAGCTTTACAACATTATTTTTAATGTTTCAGAAATGGGAAATCGGGAGATTTTTTTTTTCTAAGCGACTATTGTTATTCTTATTATATGAAAAGACAACAATAACATGGGAAATCGGGACAAATTTTTTTTCGATGCGATTATTATTATTATTATTATTATTTGAAAAGACAACAATAAAATTACTTTTTCAATCTACTTCATTGTTATTTTATGTGTACGTGCGATTATTAGAATGTTTAATGATTCCGCAGTACCGCCTTTTGACCACGACCTCCGAGGGCGATGTTGAGCTTTTCTGCCGTTGCGTCACCCCTTATTTTTAATGTTTCAGAAATGGGAAATCGGGAGTTTTTTTTTCGGCGCGACTATTATTATTATTATTATTTGAAAAGACAACCATAAAATTCGTTTTTCAATCGACTTTATTGTTATTTTATGTTTACATGTGATTACAGGGAATCTCGCTACTTCGCGGTTCCACGTTCGCGGGTTCAGAGCTTCGCAGGTCTAAAAACTAATAATAATAAAATAAAATAATTAAAAAAAAATAATAATTAAAATATGTAGCACTCTTATTCGTCTGTTGCACTCGAAGGAATGAGATCACGTGGAGTTCCAGATTATGATTGCCGAGTCTTGATCAAACCTCTTTCGGTGCCGGACGGCGAAAAACACGATGATAAAGACTATGGATAATTCGGCTACATTTTAATCGGCAAAGCTTTGTTTACATAAAAAAAAAAAAAAAAAAAAAAAAAAAAAAAAAAAAAAATTGAAATTGGCTGGGTCAGGGCAACTGAGAAAAACAACACGTGATCGCGGACCGAAGACAGTATAAATGCCACTGTCGCCCGGACAACTTGGGAACAGGACTGAATGTTTAGATGAAATAAACAACGTGTCCCCTCTCCTTTCCAATCTCTCTATTCCTTTGTGTATGTTTTGGAGCGGGCCCGATATACGTCCTGCTCCGAAATATTGGGACTAGTGCATGGGTTGATGGTATGTTCAAGTCAATGTTTGAAGTGCCGGAGATTTTTAAGCAAAGCGTTAACAATAAAGTTAAAATGAATCAATTACAACAGGCTGACAGGGTACGGCAGGCGATGTTTGGAGAACAAAGCCCTGATGACGTAGAAACGCTCGGGGATGTTTTGACCATTTCAGAGGCGAAGGGGTGTTCCCGGCCCGCCCCATGGGAGGAGCCGGCACACGAGCTGGCGGAGAGACGTGTGTCGAGAGAAGATGGGAAAAGATCGAGGGAGAACGAGAGAAAAGGCTCGACGAAGACTCGAGCGACACTCATTCGGCTAATTCGATGGAATTCACTTACTTTATTATTTAAGAAATTAAATTTTGCCCCCGTGTGAGAATGCCGGTCTCTTTTCACAAAAAGAAACGAGCATACATTGTTAGGTGAATGAAGGTTATGTTTGGTTAATAGAGTCAGATAACTCATTTCAACAATTTGTTAAACGGTATACATTTTTAATATATTTACCATATTTTCCGCACTATAAGGCGCACTTAAAAGCCTTTATTTTTTTCAAAAGCTGACCATGCGCCTTATAATACAGTGCGCCTTATATATGGATCAATATTAAGTCGCAAAGTCTTCCAACTCACTTGCAGCCGCCGACTCGATTTTCCCCCGAAGGCCAAGTAGTCCGCGGTGTATGCTGGGATTTATTTACCGGCGTTTCATTGGCTAAACAATGTGTCAATCATCATTTGAATCGATCACTATTGGCTAAAGTTATTCGGAGGTCAAGAGGCGGATCCTTTTTATCATTTACACGCTGGCATTGGCTTAAACGGCAAAACAAAGCCTGCAATTGGCTGAAAAAGATGAATGCGTATAGCACGTGGTTGACAGCATACAGAAAGCATTTTTTTACTATTTTGTATTTGTAAATATTTTATTCTCCTAGATTTACTACACTCACGGATATAAGAGGCCATTGGCTGCACATTATTATTGAACACAACGACTTCGGTGAGCTACTCCGGCTATATATTATCCCTGTATCTTGTTTCAGACTGAACTCGTGGTTTCTGTGATAAGCGGTGCAGATAATGGATGGAATGGAGTGTCTATTTTTAAATTCAACTCAATTCCAAGTGTTTATTGTCATATGCACAGTAAAGTTGCGAGCGAAAAAGAAAATAGAAACTAAGGAATGGTTGGCATTTCTTGAATCCCAAGACTTGAACCTTCCGAATGATGGAACGGTGCATTTGAGTGACATGGTACGGACACCGCATCCGCACGTGTTCTCGACACGTATATGCGTCTTTGCAAGCTTTGGGAATGTTAAGGGGGTAATCAGTTGGACTGAACCATCTGACTGTTTTGTCCACATTCCCATTGTAGCGCCTTATAATCCGGTGCGCCTTATGTATGTCAAAAATAGGACCAAAAACAATTTTTTCGGGGTGCGCCCTATCACCCGGTGCGCCTTATAGTGCGGAAAATACGGTAATTCCTCAAAGGGGATACGGCTTGGGTAGATAAAAACAGAAACGGAAACATACAGTTTACATTTTTATCGGTCATCCTCTATCCAAGCGTTTCCTCGCGTGTCATTTTCTCGACGGCGTTATTTTTATAAGACGCTGCGTCACACCTGGAACGGCCGCCGCAGCTTCGCTCGACCCCCCCCGCCGCCGCTTATCGATCGCTCCGGTTTTAGTATGCGGCAGCGCCGATCCGGTGACCCCGAAGCGGCCGGAAAGACGACCCCGGGACCGGGATCGATTCCCGGGGGCCTCGCGAGCTTTCAACGGAGACCCCGGAACACATCTCGGACCTTTTCTTCCGGGCGGGACGCAGAGGTGATCGAGGAGCTCATCGTTCTTAATGAAGAATTAAGTGTCGGGGGGAGTTAGGTGCTTCTCTGACTTGGGAGCAGTGTTCCCTCTAAGCTGCGCACTGCTCGCACATTCTCGGCGCACAAGAAAATCTAGCCAGCTCACAAAAATCAGGGCTCAAAATTACTAATTAAGAAGCGACTTAAGTCAAAGTTACAGTGCATGAAGGTCAAAATACACGGGTTCCCCTGACGTTGTGTCCTAATTGCAGTATTTTGAAGTCGAGTCGAAGTAGAACGAAGTTGAGTAAAGTCAGTAGAGTTTTTGGAGAACCGGCTTCTTCGGCTCGGCTCACTAAAAGGAACCGGTTCTTTCGGGTCCTAAACGGCTCTTCCGGTTGTTTTTGCTTCTTTCATCCCAACATGACCAAATATGATGTAAAATGATGCAAAAAAATGACTTAAATAGAACAAAAAAGAAAAAAATACCAAAATGAAAAAGGAGTGAAAAGTCCTTTAGCTCTCTCCTCCTTGGCCCACGTCTCCCCGCAAGATGGTGTGTCGGCTCCTCCCATGGGCGTGCCAAGGAATTGTTTGCGCCCATCGTTCTCACAACACAGGAGAGAAAAAGAGAAAAAAAGAGCAGAAAAAAATCTGAAAAAAGCCAGAAGAAAAGAAAGAAGCACATAAAGGGAAAAGGGGAATAGAGAGCAAAAAAAGCAAGAAAAAAGTAACAGCTTGGAAAAAATAAACACAATGAGATTTTTTTAAAAAGGAATTTAAAAAAAAAAGAGAAAAATAAACAGGGAAAAAGAGGAAAACGTTTGTGTTGCATTCAACAAAAAGGAAGAGAAAAAAGAAGGAACAATTTAGAAAAAGCCAGGAAAAAAAGAAAAGAAAGAAATGTAGGAAAAAAGTAAATAGAGAACAAAAAGAAAAAAGTAACAAAAAAGTGGAAAAAAACACGGAAAAAAGAAGAAAACGTTTGTGTTGCATTCAACTAATTTCCAATGATATCAAGTGAATCTTGTTGCCAACATTGAGTTTCCGGCAATGCAAAATTATTTTTCTATTTTGAATGAATTAACTCATGTACGATGGCCTACAAACGTCATTTGTTCTTACAATTCTTTCACAAGATATCCATTTCTATTTATTTCCTGATATATTTTGTCGCAAAATATTAATATTTTTGGGGGCTTATTGAGTCGGTTGCATGATACACAATCGTATTTAATCACATTTTTGAGTGGAAGTACAATGTTGGCAACAAGATTCACTTGATAGAATTGGAAATTATTTGAATGCAACACAAACGTTTTCTTCTTTTTTCCTTGTTTTTTTTCTACTTTTTAAAACAATCCTTTAAAAATATCTCATTGTGTTTATTTTTTCTGAGCTGGTACATTTTTCTTTTTGGTCTCTATTTACTTTTTTCCTACATTTCTTTCTTTTCTTTTTTTTCTGGCTTTTCCCAAAAAAAAATCCTTCTTTTTTTCCTCTTCCTTTTGTTTCTTTTTTTCTCAGCTTTTCACTACTTTTTCATTTTGGTATTTTTTTCTTTTTTGTTCTATTCCCCCCTTCATTTAAGTCATTTTGTGCATCATTTTACATCATATTTGGTCATGTTGGGATTAAGGAAGCAAAAACAACCCGAAGAGCCGTTTAGGACCCGACAGAGCCGGTTCCTTTTAGTGAGCCGAGCCGAAGAAGCCGGTTCTCGAAAAACTCTACTAACTTTACTCAACTTCGTTCTACTTCGACTCGACTTCAAAATACCGCATTTAGGACACAACGTCAGGGGAACCCGTGTATTTTGACCTTCATGCACTGTAACTTTGACTTAAGTCGCCTCTTAATTAGTAACTTTGAGCCCTCATTTTTGTGCGCCGGCTAGATTTTCTTGTGCACTAAGAATGTGTTGGTTGGGGGTTTGGGTTGTAAGTGAAGTGGTTAGGAAGTTAATGTTCATATAAATTACTCTGGGTTAGGAGTTAGGGTAATGGGAAAAGGGTTAGGAGGATTATAGTCAAGGTAGTTTGCGTTTTGGAGTTAAATATTAGGGTTTAGGGGTTGGGAGTGAGGAGGTTTAGGTAGTTAGGATAGTAGTTTAGGATTAGGGAGCTAGGGAGTCATTTAAGATTTGGGGGTTAGTGGTCTAGAGTTAAGTTTAAGGGTTTAGGGGTTGGAAGTGAGGAGGTTGAGAGAGTTTATGTTAGGGTCTAAGGATTAGGGGGCTAGGGAGTCATTTAGGATTTGGGGTTAGTGGTTTTGAGTTAAGTTTAAGGTTTTAGGGGGATAGTTAAGGTTAGGGAAGAGGGGATTACGTTTTGGTAGATGATGGGTTGGGGGTTTTGTGTAAGGGTTAGAGGGTTAAGGGAAAGAGAGTTGTTTGGGGTTGGGGGTAGATGAACTAGGAGTTATGAGGCAAAGGGTTTCGGGTGAGGAGGTTAGAGGATTACAGTAGTGTTTGGGGTTAGTGGGTTAGGGAGATTAGAGGCTTGGGGTTACAGTTAAAGTTCAAGGTGAGGAGAAAAGGGCGTTAGCGGTGAGAGCGTAGGGATTTGCTAGGGTTAAGGGGGTTAGTGGCAAGTGGGGTTAAGGCTAGGAGATTACTGGTTGGGGGTTAGGGTTGTAAGTGAGGTGGTTAGGAAGTTCATGTTCATGGCTTATGAGGTTAAAATTACTCTGGTTTACGGGTAAGGGTAATGTGAAAAGGTTAGGAGGATTATAGTCAAGGTAGTTTGCGTTTTGGGGTTAGAATTAAGGATTAGGGTTCAGGGGTTGGGAATGAGGAAGTTAGAGAGTTTATATTAGGGGCTAAGGATTAGGGGGCTAGGGAGTCATTTAGGATTTGGGGGTTAGTGGTTTAGAGTTAAGGTTAAGGGTTAAGGGAGAATTGCTCCAAGATAACTCTAAATGGACAGAATTTCTATTGGTGCTGTTGGCGCTGAAGGATTTTATACATTTGACTATAAAGGATTTTATACGATTGAATACAAGTTACATTTATTGAGTTTAATGCTGTAGTTATTTACTGGCTGTTCCTTTATTCAATGAGCAGTGAAAGTTCAGGGCACCCTGGTAGGAAAACAAACAAAGAACAAAGCGCTGTGTTGTGAGAATGATGGGCGCAAACAATTCCTTGGCACGCCCATGGGAGGAGCCGACACGCCATCTTGCGGGGAGACGTGGGCCAAGGAGGAGAGAGCTAAAGGACTTCAGAAGATGGCTTCCCAGAGACTCCAACGACACTAATTCGGCCGTTTTCGATGGAGTACACTTAGTTAAATTGTTAATGAAATGAAATCTGCCCCCGTGTGAAAATGTCGGCTTTCCTGTTCATCTTTTCCCTCAAGAAACGAGGGCACATAAATTGTTGGGTGATTGTAGGTCGTGTTTGGTTAATGGAGTCAGATAACCAATTCGAACAATTTGGTAAACGCTACATTTTGATAGTTAATTCCCAACAGGGTTGAGGATGAAAGGGGTTAGATATTAGTGTTAGGGTTAAGCAATCTTAGGTTTAGGGTCTTCTGGGCTAGAATGACGTGATCACACCCGCAATAAGGGTTGGGTAGGGTTACTTTAACTGGATTACTTTCAATTACTTTTGGATGACTCCAATACCAAATATACTAATAAAAGAGAAAAGAAACTAAATATGAAAACAATTACTACATTTTGTGCAGGCTTGGGGAGTAACGGAACACATGGAACAGCAAAAATGATGTTGGCAAGCTGTTTAGATTTATATTCATTTTGTTTCTGTCGCATTTGATGTTCGTTTTGCCGGAGATCAAAGAGATCAAAGCCGGGAGAGAAAACTTACCACGTGCTGTGAGTCATCATTTGATTCATATTTAGTTTCTTTTGTCTTTTATCGGCATATTTGGTATTGGAGTCATCCAAAAGTAATTGAAAGTAATCAAGTTAAAGTAACCCTACCCAACCCTGACTATATAAACAAAATTTGTTTTAAAACACCAGTGCCATCAAGAGCAGGTAAACATCTGACAGCTTTTGCTGTGGGCATGGTCCTTAAATATAAGTGTTTAGTGGTTCCTTTAGATTTATTAGAGTCAGGTGCAGGTGATGAGAAACAGGCGTAGTGTCCTCCTGTTTGTCTGTATATACTATATCCAGGGTTGGGTAGGGTTACTTTGACTTGATTACTTTCAGTTACTTTTGGATTACTCCGATACCAAATATGCTAATGAAAGACAAAATAAACTAAATATAAATAAAATGACAAAATTTTGTGCAGGCTTGGGGAGTAACGGAATACACGGAAGGGCAAAAATGATATTGGCAAGCTGTTTGGATTTATTTTCTGTCGCATTTTATATTAGTTTTGCCGGAGATCAAAGAGATCAAAGCCGGGAGAGAAAACTTACCACGTGCTGTGAGTCATCATTTGATTCATATTTAGTTTCTTTTGTCTTTTATCGGCATATTTGGTATTGGAGCCATCCAAAAGTCATTGAAAGTAATCCAGTTAAAGTAACCTTACCAGACCCTGCCCGCAATGCCATCATAAAACGTCGGATCCCGCCCGCCGACCGGGAAAATAACGAGTAGTGCCGCACGATCATCACATTGTCACGGCAGAAAAAACAATATCTGGAAATATATGACACCCCCCCCTCGCCTCCACTCCTATCCTCCGAGATATATTCAAATCTTCCTCGAGCTCGAAGACGCATACTTGTTCTGCACAAAAGATGGCGGCATAACCCCCCCCCTTTTTTTTCGAATAGCGTACGTAAATCAATCCAATTGACAGAAAGGCGGCAGCATTAAAAACCTAATTGCCGGCACTTTATCCATTTAGCAAAAGATGAATGTGGACTCATTAAGCGTCCTCCAAAAAAGCAGATGTTCATTAAATTATGTCTGCACAAAAAGTCATTGTTCGATAGATTAGCCCGATATATAATTCCGCTCGAACGATCCCCTTTTAATGGAGGGGGGCGGCAAAAAATAACTCGGCAGCTGCGGGTGAGGAACATGTCTTTTTTCCTGCGGTAGATAGATTTCAAACTCGGGGGCCACACGATAGAACAAACATTCTGTCGGGGGCCGGACGAGTCGATTAAAGAGAAAGAAAAAGAGAGAGAGAGAAATAAGGGAAAAGGAGAGAGGACGGGACAAAGAAAGAAAAAGAGAGAGAGGGAGAGAGCGTCAGAAACAATAGAGATAAAAAGTCGTGAGAGAGGGGGAAAAGAAAGGGAGAGGAAGAAAGAAATCCAAAGACAAATAGAAAGACAGAAGGTGAGAAAAGAGAAAAGAAAGTGCGAAGGCTAGGAAGAGAGAAAGAGAAAAGAGAGATAAAGAAATAAGAGAAAGAGGGAGGGAAAAGGAGAGAGGGCGGGACAAAGAAAGAGAGAGGGGGAGAGAGCATGAGAAACAAAGGAGAGAAAGAAAAATAAGTTGTGAGATAGGGGGAAAGAAAGGGAGAGGAAGAAAGAAATCCAAAGAGAAATGGAAAGACAGAAGGAGAGAAAAGAGAAAATAAAGTATGAAGGGTAGGAAGAGAGAAAGAGAGATAAAGAAATAAGAGAAAGAGGGAGGGAAAAGGAGAGAGGGCGGGACAAAGAAAGAGAGAGAGAGGGAGAGAGCATGAGAAACAAAAGATGGAAAAATAAGTTGTGAGAGAGGGGGAAAAGAAAGGGGAGGAAGAAAGAAATCCAAAGAGAAATAGAAAGACAGAAGGAAAGAAAAGAGAAAAGAAAGCATGAAGGGTAGGAAGAGAGCAAGAGAAAAGAGAGAAAAGGAAAAAAGGAAGTTAGAGCGAAAGAAATTAAAAAGACACAGAGAAAGAGACAAAGAGTAACAAAGGAAGAGGAAAAAAAAAGAGAGAGAGAGAGAGAGAGAGAGTGAGGTAAAGAAAAAAGAGAAAGAAAGAGGGAAATGAAGAGAGGGGGCAAAACAAAGATAGAGAGAGGGAGAGAGCGTGAGAAACAAAAGAGATAAAAAATAAGTTGTGAGAGAGGGGGAAAGAAAGGGAAAGAAAGAAATCCAGAGAAATGGAAAGACAGAAGGAGAGAAAAGAGAAAAGAAAGTATGAAGGGTAAGAAGAGAGAAAGAGAAAAGAGAGAAAAAGAAAAAAGGAAGTTAGAGAAAAAGAAGTTAAAAAGACACAGAGCAAAAGAGACAAAGAGCAACAAAGAAAGAGAAAAAGAGAGACACAGAGAGTAAAAGAGCCAGAGACAGAGAGTGGGGGAAAAGGTTGGAAAAGAAAGAGAGAGAGAGAGAGAGAGAGAGAGAAAGAAATAAGAGAAAGAAGGAGGGAAATGAAGAGACAGGGCGTAACAAAGAGAGAGAGGGAGAGAGCGTGAGAAACAAAAGAGATAAAAAGTCGTGAGAGAAGGGGGGAAGCAAAGGGAGAGGAAGAAAGAAATCCAAATAGAAATAGAAAGACAGAAGGAGAGAAAAGAGAAAAGAAAGCATGAAGGGTAGGAAGAGAGCAAGAGAAAAGAGAGAAAAGGAAAAAAGGAAGTTAGAGCAAAAGAAGTTAAAAAGACACAGAGAAAGAGACAAAGAGCAACAAAGGAAGAGGAAAAAAGAGAGAGAGAGAGAGTGAAAGAGAAAAAGACAGAGAGTGGGAGAAAAGGGTGGAAAAGAGAGAGAGAGAGAGAGACAGAGAGAGAGAGAAAGAGAGAGAGAAAAAGAGAGAGGGAGAGAAAAGAGAGAGAGAGAAAGAGAGAGAAAGAGCGAGAGAGAGAAATAAATACAAGTACAGTGTCTTTGTTCGAGGCCCCTGGCTTTGGCAACATCAAGTTGACATATTTCAACCTGCAGCTCGTTTTTCTCTTGCACGACAACTACAAATAAAACGTTGCGGTGTTCATGCTCATCTATGGGAGAGTTCCCAGGCAAAAAAACACTTCTGTCAGAACAGTCATCTCAAATAAACCAAAAAGCATCTTGATGACCCTCAATATTTTTGGAGAATCATTCTCCGGGCTGATGAGGAAAAAAATGGAAATTCTTGCTACATCTGGCGTAAAAAAAGAACAAGGATGCCCAACACAAAGCCTTCATTTGATGTTACTGTAATGCCCTACTCTCCGGTCCCCCGAAGTCCAAAATCAAGAGCCTTCAGCTGGTACAAAATGCTGCAGCCAGGCTTTTAAGTAAGAAAGTTTGATCACATGACCCCGATTTTAGCTAACCTATATTGGCTTCCTGTTAGCTTAATATGTGATTTCAAGGTGCTGATGCTAGCACATTGTAAAGCGCTTTGGGAGATAGAAATCCAGAACATAGGACAAAGCATGACTAAGTGTATTCCATCGAAAATGGCCAAATTAGTCGAATTAGTGTCTCTCGAGTCTCTGTCGAGCCTCCGCTCTCGATCTTCTCGCTTCTCTGCTCGGCCCACGTTTGTCCGCAAGCTGGTGTGCCGGCTCCTCCCGTGGGCGTGCCAGGAAAGCCCCACGTGGGCTCCATGGCTCCACCACTGTGAGAGTTATACGAGATATAAACTCTCTGTTGGCAGAATGATTCAGATGAAAACACTTATTGAAGTTTTAAATCTACTTCGTGGATATCCGATTGATTTCACACATAAACAGGAAATGAAGTCACACATAAGCGCCACTTCACAAGAAAAGGGAATACAATTGAGAAACAACTCCTCCAAACAATGCCTGCCGTCCTGCGTCAGAGTCCTGTTACTAACAGAACTAGACAAAACATTCGGCATTCGGATCAGCGTGACCCGTCATTGAACTTAAGCCCACTCGGTGAAAATCTTCATTGCACTCGATTAATGTAACTTGTATTCAATCGTATAAAATCCTTTATAGTCAAATGTATAAAATCCTTCAATATACATATACTTTTGTCAGTTTTATCTCAAGAAGGATCCTCTCCGATCAAAAGTCAACATAGCATCGGTACGCTACGCCGATACTTTCTGAAGTATCCATCTGCTTTGGTGACAGAAGAGCGACATGAGATCTTGAGATCCATTTTCCATGAGCCCTCCTCATGTGAGAATGACAGTACGCCATCTGCCCGAGAACAAAAAAAAAAAAAAAAAAAAGGAGTTGTACTACGCGGTGACGAGTACGACTTCTTCACTCGACGGTGACAAATAAATGGAAGCGAAAGCTGTTGATTTTTTGGGTGTTTCTTACAATAAATCACATCACTGTACCGCTAATAGCAAATATGCGAATAAAAGACAAAAGAAACTAAATATGAATAAAATGATGACTCACAACACGTGGTAAGCTTTCTCTCCTGGCTTTGATCTCTTTGATCTCCGGCAAAACGAACATAAAATGCCACAGAAACAAAATGAAAATAAATCCAAACAGCTTGCCAACATCATTTTTGCCGTTCCATGTATTCCGTTACTCCCCAAGCCTGCACAAAATTTCGTAATTTCGGGAGAACAGATATGGTCAAGATCAAAACAAGTTGTTATTCGGGACAGGAGAGCAGAGGTGGTTTAGCTTAAAACAGATCCTCGCGGGAAAAAACAGGTCAGTAGCCGGGACAGGAGAGCAAAAAAAACGTGGTCGATGTCAGGAAATCGGTCGTTATTCGAGACGGGAGAACAGACGTGGTCGAGATCAAAACAGGTCGTAATTCGGGACGGGAGAGCAGAGGTGGTTTAGCTTAAAACAGATCATAGTGGGAAAAAACAGGTCAGTAGCCGGGACAGGAGAGCAAAAAAAATTGTGGTCGATATCAGGAGAAGGGTCGTTATTCGGGACAGGAGAACAGATGTGGTCGCGATCAAAACAGGTCATAATTCGGGACAGGAGAGCAGATGTGGTCTACCTTAAAACAGATTGTAGCGGGAATAAAAAAAAAGGTCAGTAGCCGGGACAGGAGAGCAATAACAATCGTGTCGATATCAGAAAATGGGTCGTTATTCGGGACGGGAGAACAGACGTGGTCGGATTCAAAACAGGTCGTAATTCGGGACGGAGAGCAGAGGTGATTTAGCTTAAAACAGATCGTAGCGGGAAAAAACAGGTCAGTAGCCGGGACAGGAGAGCAGAAAACCGTGGTCGATGTCAGGAAATGGGTCGTTATTCGAGACGGGAGAACAGACGTGGTCGAGATCAAAACAGGTCGTAATTCGGGACGGGAGAGCAGAGGTGGTTTAGCTTAAAACAGATCGTAGCGGGAAAAAACAGGTCAGTAGCCGGGACAGGAGAGCAAAAAAAAAACGTGGTCGATATCAGAAAATGGGTCGTAATTCAGGACGGGAGAAGAGACGTGGTCTAGATCAAAACAGGTTGTAATTCGGGATGGGAGAACAAACCTGGTTGAGATCAAACAGATCATAGAGGGAGAAAAACAGGAGCAAAAACACAGGACAGGCGAAAAAGGGCTTGCTGTGTAAAAAAGGAGATTCCCAGAGGGACCGACAAAAGGGGACTGACAGGACAGAGTTTGAATACTGACAGGGAGCCAATCTGTCAACAAGCTGCCGCTGGCACCACATGGGCGGGGCCAATTGGGCGCCATGGCAACGGTGACATTTTATGTTCTCCACTCTATAAATGGGCAAAAAAAAATATACAAAATATCGATACCACGATCTTATTTTAAAATAAATCGTGACGTATCTTCTCGACATATCGCTCGC